>NC_090265.1:1656668362-1656973362 GCF_040414725.1 Anabrus simplex
GTATGATGTAAGAGGCTAGATACTGCCAGTTTTGCGTCAGGAAGGGCAACTAGTCTTAAAACAAATTCTTGCGATTTACAAATCTTAGTTTTGCGTCAGGAAGGGCATCCGGCTGTAAAACAATAGTTCGTGATACAGCGATTTAAAATCTAAGAAGTGCATCTAGCTGTAAAACCCCGATTCTCGTGTTAAAAAGAGCAAGTAGTTGTAAAATAGATTCTTAATCCGAGTTCTATGACGTCAGGAAGGGCAACCAATCGAAACAATAGTGTATGATGTAAGAGGCTAGATACCGCCAGTTTTGCGTCAGGAAGGGCAACTAGTCTTAAAACAAAACAGATTCTTAATCCTAGTTCTTTGCCGTCAGGAAGGGCAACCGGTCGAAAACAATAGTATATGATGTAAGAGGCTAGATACTGCTAGTTTTGTGTCAGGAAGGGTAACTAGTCTTAAAAACAAATTCTTGTGATTTAAAATCTTAGTTTTGCGTCAGCAAGGGCATCCGGCTGTAAAACAATAGTTCGTGATACAGCGATTTAAAATCTAAGAAGATCATCTAGCTGTAAAACCCCGATTCTCGTGTTAAAAAGAGCATCTAGTTGTAAAACATATTCTTAATCCGAGTTCTTTGACGTCAGGAAGGGCAACCGGTCGAAAACAATAGTGTATGATGTGAGAGGCTAGATACAGCCAGTTTTGCGTCAGGAAGGGCAACTAGTCTTAAAACAAATTCTAGCGATTTAAAAATATTAGTTTTGCGTCAGGAAGGGCATCCGGCTGTAAAACAATAGTTCGTGATACAGCGATTTAAAATCTAAGAAGTGCATCTAGCTGTAAATCCCCGATTCTCGTGTTAGAAAGTGCAAGTAGTTGTAAAACAGATTCTTAATCCGAGTTCTTTGACGTCAGGAAGGGCAACCGGTCGAAAACAATAGTGTATGATGTAAAAGGCTAGATACCGCCAGTTTTGCGTCAGGAAGGGCAACTAGTCTTAAAACAAAACAGATTCTTAATCCTAGTTCTTTGACGTCAGGAAGGGCAACCGGTCGAAAACAATAGTATATGATGTAAGAGGCTAGATACTGCTAGTTTTGTGTCAGGAAGGGTAACTAGTCTTAAAACAAATTCTTGCGATTTAAAATCTTAGTTTTGCGTCAGGAAGGGCATCCGGCTGTAAAACAATAGTTCGTGATACAGCGATTTAAAATCTAAGAAGAGCATCTAGCTGTAAAACCCCGATTCTCGTGCTAAAAAGAGCATCTAGTTGTAAAGCAGATTCCTAATCCGGGTTCTTTGACGACAGGAAGGGCAACCGGTCGAAAACAATAGTGTATGATGTAAGAGGCTAGATACTGCCAGTTTTGCGTCAGGAAGGGCAACTAGTCTTAAAACAAATTCTTGCGATTTACAAATCTTAGTTTTGCGTCAGGAAGGGCATCCGGCTGTAAAACAATAGTTCGTGATACAGCGATTAAAAATCTAAGAAGTGCATCTAGCTGTAAATCCCCGATTCTCGTGTTAGAAAGTGCAAGTAGTTGTAAAATAGATTCTTAATCCAAGTTCTTTGACGTCAGGAAGGGCAACCGGTCGAAAACAATAGTGTATGATGTAAGAGGCTAGATACTGCCAGTTTTGCGTCAGGAAGGGCAACTAGTCTTAAAACAAATTCTTGCGATTTAAAATCTGTAAAACATATTTTAATTCCCAAGAGAATCGAACCTGAGACTGCCGGGTGAGAGGCATGCACACTAAACCAAACTGTAGGCTATAGGTTACATTTTTTTTGTTCCACAGTCTTTGAAGTTGTATCGGCGCAGTCATTCAGAGAGAGGTACGGAATGCATGTGTTGGCTGAAATTGTACACGTATCTTCCGGCAGCACTAACCTTGAACGAAGACACGGTGTGCTGATAAGCTACTTGTAACTCATGGAACGTCTTCTTAGCTGAGTAGCATTCAGCCTGTGTAAGCTCCTAACATAAAATATTATGATTGTACGGAGAGGTTAAAACACAGTGCCAGCATATAGCCCACTCCTATCGAAAGAGCCTGCACGGCGCCGGCATGTAGGCTACTCCTGTTGAAGGAGCCTGTACAAGGTTTAACACCCCTCTATCAACAGCCCTTACTTAATGCTGGCTTTTTGCACGCCCTCGAAACTACCTAAGAATGCAATATACAATAGTAGGGAAAGGGTAAAACCCGGTGCCGGCACATAGCCTACTCCTACCGAAGAAGCCTGCACACAGCTTAACGCCTCCATCCGACAAATGAATCACCCTCCACACTCTTGTACTCACAATCATTTTCGAAGGAGTCTGCATAAGGTTTAACGCCCCCATCAACAGCCCTTACTTAATGCTAGCTTTTTTGCACACCCCGCCTCTTAGATCATACACCATAGTTTTACGACCGGTTACCCTTCCTGACTAGGATTTTAAATCGCAGTATACGCGATAAATTTGTTATAGCGGGTTTTATAACTAGATATCCCGGTACCGGCACATAGCCTACTACTACCGAAGAAGCCTGCACAAGGCTTATTGCCTTCATCCGACAGATGAATCACCATCAACGTCTTGTACTCAAAATCATTTTCGAAGGAGTCTGCACAAGGTTTAACGCCCCCTATCAACAGCCCTTACTTAATGCTGGCTTTTTTGCACACCCCGCCTCTTAGATCATACACCATAGTTTTACGACCGGTTACCCTTCCTGACTAGGATTTTAAATCGCAGTATACGCGATAAATTTGTTGTAGCGGGTTTTATAACTAGATATCCCAGTGCCGGCTCATAGCCTACTCCTACCGAAGAAGCCTGCACACAGCTTAACGCCTCTATCCGACAAATGAATCACCCTCAACACTCTTGTACCCGCAATCATTCCCGCTACTTCGGGAGATAGCAGGTTCGAACTCCTACTGTCGGAAGCCGTAAAAAAATAGCAAATGCTAGGCGAGGGACCTGCGCGATCGTCATGACATGATCTAGCCAGATGCCTTCCTGACGGCATAAGTTGCCAGGATTTGAATCGCGGTATCCATCATTGTGTCTGACTTGCGTGTATGCAACCTCACGCGTATTTTTTTTTTTGCTGAGATATCATGCTACTTCCGTTCGCTAGCTAGAGCGGAAACTCGCAGTACTGCGCCTATTTCGTCTTACAACTTGGAGGAGACAACATGTGTACATATAATTTATGATCTTTCATCCCCCTATTTTTTTTATAAAACATGTAAGTATGTAGTATCTCGGAACATTCTTATCCGTGTGTGTGTGTGTGTTTCGAGAAAGAAAGAGTAACGTGTATCAGTGCTCTAGTCGTGTTGCAATTACTAAGCGAATGACCCGAGCGAGTTGGCTACGCAGTGTGCTTTCTTGATTTTCGTGTGACATATATCAGTGTATTTGCAATTACTAAGCGTCTTAGCAGTGTGATGAACGAGTTAGCTACGCGGTATAGATTTTTTATTTTCGTACTAAGCAAATCATTTGAAGTGTTGCCGAGTTAGCTATGCGATATGTGCACAGTGTGTTTTTGATTTTCATACTAGGTAAGTGATAGGCGAGATAGCTATGCGATATGTGCACAGTGTGTGTTTTTGATTTTTACACTAGGTAAATCATTGAAGTTGTACTTTTGCTCTGAACACATCAAACAATGTTCTTACAGTGTTCGATTCTAGTCTTGCTATGTTTCAATCTAATTTTCTTAGAACAAAGGTATCCCCTAACATGTTGTATCGGATCACATGTTAAGGTTAACGACATCGAGTGCAGTGTTCGATTCTAGTCTTGTTATGTTTCAATCTGATCTTCTTAGAACAAAGGTATCCCCTAACATGTTGTACAGTGTTCGGTTCTACTTGTTTAGTGATCTGAACACATCAATCAATGTTCTGATCACATGTTGTATCGAGTGCAGTGTTCAATTCTAGTCTTGTTATGTTTCAATCTGATCTTCTTAGAACAAAGGTATCCCCTAACATGTTGTACAGTGTTCGGTTCTAGTCTTGTTATGTTTCAATCTAATTTTCTTAGAACAAAGGTATCCCCTGACATGTTGTACAGTGTTCGGTTCTACTTGTTTAGTGATCTGAACACATCAATCAATGTTCTGATCACATGTTAAGGTTAACGACATCGAGTGCAGTGTTCAATTCTAGTCCTGTTATGTTTCAATCTGATCTTCTTAGAACAAAGGTATCCCCTAACATGTTGTACAGCGTTCGATTCTACTTATGTAGTGTTCTGAACACACCAGACAATGTTTTAATCACATGTTGAAGTTCACGACATCGAGTGCAGTGTTCGATTCAAGTCTTGTTATGTTTCTTTCGTAATCCGCAAGTCTAAACATGCATATCGCTGCACACTCTTGCCTTCGCGATGCGTGTTCGATAAAGTTAAGCCTTGACAGAGGAGGAGGAGGAGGCGGAGGTGGTAGGGGAGGAGGAGGAGGAGGAGGAGGAGGAAGAGCAGGAGGTAGAGGAGGTGTCGTATAATCTCCTTCAAGATAGTAGATGAGAGGTTAGGTTAGCGAATGCACTAATGTTTAATGATGATAGCTAACGGAATTTCAAATTATCCGTCACCACAATTCAAAGGGATAGCAGCACGGTGCTCTGTTGATTAAAGATGGCATCTAGATAGAATTTCAAATTACCGTCACCACATGTTAAATGTATGTAGCTAGAGATAGCAGCACGATGCTCTGTTGAATAAAGATGGCGGATGATAGCTAACGGAAGGCTTCTTATTTTCAAATTATCCGCCACCACATGTTAAATGTATGTAGCTAATGATAGCAGTACGAAGCTTTGTTGATTAAAGATGACGGATGACAAGTAACAGAACTTTTCAAATTGCCCGCTACTACAGAGAGCAGCACGGCGCTCTGTAGATTAAAGATGGTGGATGACATTGACGAAATTACCCGCATGATAGCAGCACAGTGCTCTATTGATTAAAGATGGCGGATGATAGCTGTCAAAAAAGAACGTGGCTTTGTTTACTAAAGAAGAGCACGTGGAATTTGCCGCCACCACATTTCAAAGGTATCTAGCTAAAGATGGCAGCACGGTGCTCTCTTGATTAAAGATGGCGGATGATAGCTGTCAAAAAAGAACGTGGCTTTGTTTACTAAAGAAGAGCACGTGGAATTTGCCGCCACCACATTTCAAAGGTATCTAGCTAAAGATGGCAGCACGGTGCTCTCTTGATTAAAGATGGCGGATGACAGCTGTCAAAAAGCACGTAGAATTTGCCACCGGCATAAAGAGGGCAGCACGGTGCTCTCTGGCGGTTGACAGCTGTCAGAAAAGCACATGGGTTTGTTTCCAAACAAGAGCGTGTAGAATTTACCACCACCACATAGAGGGCAGCACGGTGCTCTCTAGATTAAAGTTGGCGGATGATAGCTGACAAAAAAGCGCATAGGTTTGTTTCCAAACAGGAGCATAAAGAATTTGCCGCCACTACATTTCAAACTAAAGAGTGCAGCACTGAGGTTTGCGATGCAAGATGGCGGATGACAGCTGTGACGTACCACATTTCAAAGGTAAGTAGCTAAAGAGGGCAGCACGGTGCTCTCTGGATTAAAGATGGCGGTTGACAGCTGCACGTGGCTTTGTTTCCAAACAAGAGCACGTGGAATTTGCCGCCACTACATTTCAAAGGTATCTAGCTAAAGAGTGCAGCACTGAGGTTTGCGATGCAAGATGGCGGATGACAGCTGTGACGTACCACATTTCAAAGGTAAGTAGCTAAAGAGGGCAGCACAGTGCTCTATGGATTAAAGATGGCGGATGACAGCTGCACGTGGCTTTGTTTCCAAACAAGAGCATAAAGAATTTGCCGCCACTACATTTCAAAGGTATCTAGCTAAAGAGTCAGCACTGAGGTTTGCGATGCAAGATGGCGGATGACAGCTGTGACGTACCACATTTCAAAGGTAAGTAGCTAAAGAGGGCAGCACGGTGCTCTCTGGATTAAAGATGGCGGATGACAGCTGCACGTGGCTTTGTTTCCAAACAAGAACATAAAGAATTTGCCACCACTACATTTCAAAGGTATCTAGCTAAAGAGTGCAGCACTGAGGTTTCGGATGCAAGATGGCGGATGACAGCTGTGACGTACCACATTTCAAAGGTAAGTAGCTAAAGAGGGCAGCACGGTGCTCTCTGGATTAAAGATGGCGGATGACAGCTGCACGTGGATTTGTTTGTCTCACGCTAGTGAGGTTAAGTTGGTAGCACTAAGGTTTAGACCCGCCAAGATGGCAGCACTGGCGATGACAGGTGACGATTTTTACATCTACTACGATAAAGAGGGCAGCACAGTGCTCTGTAGTTTAAAGATGGCGGATGACAGCTGTCAAAAAAGCACGTGGCTGTCAAAAAGCACTTGGCTCTGTTTACCACGCGCTAGTTAGGTTAAGTTGGCACTACTGAGGTTTAGGCCCGTCAAGACGGCAGTACTGAGGTTAGCGATGCGTTATTGTCTGTCAAAAAACACGTGGCTTTGTTTACCTCGCGCTAGTTAGGTTAAGTTGGCATTACTGAGGTTTAGGCCCGTCAAGATGGCAGTACTGAGGTTAGCGATGCGTTGTTGTCTGTCAAAAAGTACGTGGCTTTCAAAAAACACGTGGCTTTGTTTACCTCGCGCTAGTTAGGTTAAGTTGGCACTACTGAGGTTTAGGCCCGTCAAGATGGCAGTACTGAGGTTAGCGATGCGTTGTTGTCGATGACAGCTGTCAAAAAGCACGTGGGTTTGTTTACAAATTCAAACTTCCCGCGGGTGGTGGAGGAGGCCTCTGGGAGGCCTCTGGCTGTGGTGGTGGTGGAGGAGGCATCTGGGAGGCCTCTGGCTCTGGGAGCCGGTGGGGGTGGTGGCGCCAGAATCCCTGTATTATACTACTAAACTCGGTGATATTTCTGTCTGCAGCTTGTCGAGTGTGTATGGGGGGAAGGAGACGACCTTGATGTTTTGGAACGCAGGTAGAGATTTTTTTGTTCGATTTGTTCTACTTTAATTTTAACACTGGCCCGTTTGATATTGTTACTTTGGATAGGTTGGTTGTGTTCTTTTTGATTGTTCGTGTATGAACATTATGCGCTTTACTCTTCATGGGACTAGGGTTCGTGACCGAGTCAGGACACTGTTCATTTTGTGTTTATATTTGTTGTCACCGGGGTTCGATGGTACGAGGCATAGTAAATTTTATGGGAACTACTGTTAGATGTATTTCAGCAGATATCCATCTTGCTAGATGTCGTTACTTACACTATTGTAACATGCTTGTTATAGCGCAACTGTTTCGTGAAGGCAGTGAACTGGTTGTCATCGGCTCAACGTTATCTTTACCCAAGCATTTTGAAAGCTCTTATATTTTGTATATAGATTTTGTTTTTGTAATAAATCCCTATTTGTTAAACTTTGAATGCAGCGATGTTTTCTGTAAGATTTTTTTATATATTTTAATTTAGCTAATTCTTACCTGATTAGTCACATATCCTAGTGTTTTATCTTTATGTTGCACATTAATCCCCATGTTATCCCTGAGAAGAGTGCTGTTTGCTGGCCGAGTCCGGATATGTGTTCAGGTAAGACTATGTGCACAAGCTCACGTTTGTGAGAGTTCTTTCACTACTGTACTCTGGGTACGAGACCGGCTTTCGCCTGGCCGGAACCCTAGAGTCCTGTAGGGCACACTACATAAGAAAATCTAGATAAGAAATCTGGACGTCTGGGATAAACTGTCGGGACATTGCTCTAACTTTACGGGCGAACAGAAAGAAGCTGCTGAGGCGCATATTTTATTACATTTAAGGCAGGTCGAAACGACAGTTCTGACCACGGTAAACTATCATAAGATGTAGTGGTGATGGTGGTGGTGATAATTGTTTTAACAGGAAGTGATGATGATGGTAATGCTTGTTGTTTTAAGGGGCCTAACATCGAAGGTCATCGGCCCCTTAACAGGAAGTAAAGTAGGCAACCATACTCTATATACGACTAACTAGAGAAAAAAGATTGGAAGGGGTCCGACACATCTAAAAATGAATGTATCGGACAAAGAAAGACAAGGGCCACGAAGAGTGTGAAAATGAAAGACTCCCTAGGATTCATAATCCTAATACCGTCGGGGTCAGAAAAGAACAAGAGTTGGCCAAGGGTGGTCGGATAGGATAGATTTAAATGAGGAGCCTGGCTTAAGAACAGGACACAGCTAGTGTCCCGTGGTCGCAAACCCACGCTCCCATGTTATGAGCACCTGGGGTTTCTTTTAGGCGCCTCTTATGACAGACAGAGAATACCGTGGGCGTTCTTCTACTGCCCTCACCCACAGGAGGAGCCAATATTTAAGCAGTGCTGCGGACGGCGTAAGGTTGAACTCCTGTATAATCACGTGTTTATCACTAGGTTCACCATGCACATACGATAGTACGTATCACTTGGGTTATCTTCATTCCCGCGAAACATACAATAGTGTACCCGTAAGAATATACGACCAAAACAAGTCACATTTGATAAAAACCTCAAAATCATTGTTTTTACATTTACGATAGTTTTTCTCTGGCATCCAGAAATCTATTCTAAGATAGACATGATCACGGACACAATGTGCAAACGCAGAACTCGCTTCTACGTTCACCTACGACTCTCGATGGGTAAAATGTAAACAATTTTGACTCAAAAACAAGAATTCCTGGTACATTAACGGCAAGAAAGTCCTCAAAGAAATGGGTCTACACGTACAAACGAGAATTTACAGAACTAGCAAAGTGGTGCAAAGTGATCGGGTGAACGCCGTGCTCAACACAGCGAACAAATGAAAATCTACGGTATGAAAGGAAAACTGAATAAACGCCAGAATGTATAAAGAAACTGATCGTGGTCCGTAGTTGGCAGTTAGCGAATAACAAATGAATTAAAAATAACGTGGTGTCATGATTTTGTTCCCAATGAGAACTCTGCAGCGTCTACAAAATAGAATTAGTATTTCGTGTGACTGGATGTTCCTAACAACAGCGTATGTCAGTACATTTTTCGCTTTCTTCGTCGGCGTCTGCAAAGTAGGCTTCAGCCTACAAGTGGCCACGGCTGGGCCGACCGACCAACCGAGCAGAGGAGGCGTGGCCACCGTTCTGCCGTAGGCTTACGCCTCTGCATACGGGAGATGGAGACGGGCTTATTCACACCGTCGGCTGTCCTGAGAAAGGTTTTCGGTGGTTTTCAATTCTCCTGCACTAACGTGAATGCCATGACAGTTACTAGTATAAGCCACGGCCGCCAACCTCTTCACCTTCTCTGAACAACTCCTTCACCGTATCACATCTCCCTGGCCTCAGAGACGGCGTTGCCGTCTCGGCGGCCCGGCGTCCCCTTCAGAAACGGAACGAAAACCTCTCAGTAGTAGTCATAATCTTCAGACTTTCCCGCTGATTTTTATGTACATTTCCGCTGGAAACATGAGTGTTAGTGCGACGGTAAATCAACTGCAAAATTAAATATAATATCAATCAATCAATCAATCAATCAATCAATCAATCAATCAATCAATCAATCAATCAATCAATCAATCAATCAATCAATCAATCAATCACTATACTGATCTGCATTTAGGGTAGTCGCCCAGGTGGCAGATTCTCTATCTGTTGTTTTCAAAGCCTTTTCTTAAATTATTGCAAAGAAATTGGAAATTTAATTAACATCTCCCTTGGTAAGTTATTCCAATCCCTAACTCCCCTTCCTATAAACGAATATTTGCCCCAGTTTGTCCTATTAAATTCCAACTTTATCTTCATATTGTGATCTTTCCTGCTTTTAAAGACACCACTCAAACTTATTCCTCTATTGATGTCATTCCACGCCATCTCTCCACTGACAGCTCGAAACATACCACTTAGTCAAGCAGCTCGTCTCCTTTCTCTCAAGTCTTCCCAGCCCAAACTTTCCAACACTTTTGTAACACTACTCTTGTTTTTGGAAAACACGCAGAACAAATCGAGCTGATATTATTTGGATTCTTTCCAGTTCTTGAATCAAGTAATCCTGATGAGGGTCCCATAGACTGGAACCATACTCTAGTTGGGGTCGGGTCTTACCAGAGACTTATATGCCCTCTCCTTTACATCCTTACTACAATCCCTAAATACCCTCATAACCATGTGCAGAGATCTTTTTCCTTTATTTACAATCATCATGGAACCTGTTTCTGCCTTAAAGTGTCTATACATACTCTTCCAATTTTCACTAAAATTTGTTTGACTGCCAATTATGCTTGCCATCATGTTATCCTTAGCCGACTTCTTTGCTATATTCAACTTCCTAGTAAGTTCCTTGAGTTACTCCTTACTTCCACAGCCATTTCTAACTATTCCTTTCCAACCTGCACCTCTTTCTTAATCTCTTTACTTCTCTTTTATAACATAGTGGATCTTTACCATTCCTTACCACCTTTGGAGGTACAAACCTATTTTCATTTAAGAAAAGACTAGGTAAACAAATGAAAGGGAATCTGTCATCTTGGCGACTGTCTAATTGCATATCGATGATTGATTAACTGATTGATTTTAAAATTCCAGCACTGATGTTTTACTTCTACAAAGAATGCGTAACATGACGGCGAGATAAAGACAGTCAGCAGGCAAACAAATGTCTATTACAAACTTTTAAAAACAAATTTAAAATTGTATCAGCATCTTTATATCTTATAATCGTTCATTGTATTTTACAGTAAATGGAAATATGAACTGTATCAATAATAAGGTCTGACTAGCCAAGGCGGTAAAGGCGTGCTCATTTCACCCAGAAGGAGGTGGGTTCGATTCTCTGTCAGTTAAGAAACGAGGTATGCCTCAGGGGTCGGTTCTCGGACCACTGTTATTTATCATCCAAATTAATGATAGGCTCTTAAATTCTGCAAATTGAAAGTGTACGCGGATGATATACAGATTTACTATAATTCAGAATCGGGTGATATTGATACTGCAATATACTAAAATAAATTCCGACCTTCATCATCTTCTTTCTTAATCCGTTTACTCTCCAGGGTTGTTTTTTTTTTCCTCGGACTCAGCGAGGGATCCAAACTCTACCGCCTCAAGGGCAGTGTTCTGGGGCGTGAGACTTTGGATGAGTCGGGGATAAAACTGAGGAGGAGGACCGTTACCTCGCCCAGGTGGCCTCACCTGCTATGCTGAACAGGGACCTTATGGGGAGATGGGAAGATCGGACGGGATAGACAAGGAAGCGGCCATGGCCTTAAGTTAGGTACCATCCCGGCATTTGCCTGAAGGCGAAGCGGAAAACCACGGAAAACCATTTCGAGGATTACTGAGGTGGGAATCGAACTCCCCTCTACTCATTTGACCTCCCGAAGCTGAGTGGACCCAGTTCTAGCCCTCGTACCACTTTTCAGATTTCACGGCAGAGCCGGGAATCGAATCCAGGTCGCTGGCAGCTAATCACACTAACCACTACACCACAGAGGCGGACTAAGTATTTTCTACCTTATAAAAATATGAGAAAAAATGCTGGACCATTTCCAATTCCTTGGGGTCTGCGCTATGTGTTGAGACCAGTTTTACAGCCGCGTGCCCTTCCTGGTAACAAACATTTTAGGAGGGTGTGTGTTCACAAGTTCGTATATTTCTGTGGTTAAAATTCTCAGCCGGTAATCGAACCTCTTAACTACGCTGGCCATTCAGTTATGTAGCCGGACAAACTCCCAATCAGAAACATACAGAATGACTTGCGACCGTACAAAAAAAAAAAAGAAATAAACTTACATATTTTTTTGCTTTATAACAGTTTAGCCAACGGCCGTAGCCGTGTTGAAACACCGGATCCCGTGAGATCTCCGAAGTTAAGCAACATTGGGCGTGGTCAGGAGTTGGATAGGTTGCCACGCGCTGTTGGGGGGGGGGTAAGGGAATGGAGGAGCGGAAAGGAACTGGCCACCCTACCGCATGTAAACTCCGGCTCAGGAACACCTCTGCGGAGTTTTGGACCTGCCTTCGGGCAGAATAACCCTTACCTTATAACAGTTTAGGTTCTTTCACTTTCAGTCTGTCGAAACTCATTTATGAATAAATTAATTTCTAAAACTATGTGAACAAGAAGAAACAACTGAAATAGTCACCATTGAAGTTAATAATCTCCGGTTATGTCATATAGCATCGTGTCCGGTATATCATGGGAGATTGTAAGAGTTCTTCTTTCAATGTGCATCTGATAATTATTCACAGGTGTGTGTGTGTGTACGCAGCCAGTATCCAGTAATCGGGAGATAGTGGGTTCGAGTCCCACTGTCGGCAGCCCTGAAGATGGTTTTCCATGGTTACCCATTTTCACACCAGGCAAATGCCGGGGCTGTACCTTAATTAAGGCCACGGCCGCTTGCTTCCCATTCCTAGGCCTTTCCTATCCCGTCGTCGCCATAATACATATCTGTGTCGGTGCGACGTAAAGCAAATAGCAAAATAATAATAATAATAATAATAATAATAATAATAATAATAATAATAATAATAATAATGTCACGCAGCTATCATCTTGCATTCGGGAGATAATGCATTCGAACCCCTATTGTCGGAAGCCCTGAAGATGGTTTTCGTTGGTTTCTCATTTTCACACCAGACAAATGCTCGGTCTGTACCTTCAATTAAGGCCACGGTCGCTTCCTCCCTATTCCTAGCCCTTTCCAATCCCTTTGTCGCCATAAAACCTTTGTGTCGCTGATTCGTAAAATAATTGTAAAAACAAAATAATAGTAATAATAAAAGACCGGACTGAGTAACTCAAGCGGTAGAGCCCTGGCCTCCAGAGCTCAAGTTGGCGGGTTAGATCCTGGCTCAGTCCGGTGGTGTTTTAAGGTGCTGTCAGCCTCGTGTCGGTAGAACTATCTGCACGTAAAAGTACTCCTGTGGGACAAATTTCCGGCACCGAAAACCGTAACAGTAGTTTATGGGCTTTTAAAGCATTATTATTATTATTATTATTATTATTATTATTATTATTATTATTATTATTATTATTATTATGTAACTTCATACTTGTAAATTGCCTCCGCTGCACGGAAAAGCATAGAACCAATGATATGTTTTTGGGCTTGGAAAAAGACGTGAAAACGAATTAATATCCACAATTCTACCATCAAATTTAATAATACAGTAGGCTACGTTTACCTAACTGATGGATCGTCGAAAACACGTCCTTCTTCCACTGCATTTAGTACGGTATCGAGTTGGGAATCGAGTTGAGGAACGAGAGATTCCACTCAATACAGTGAACCATACAGTTCATGGACCAATAGTATGGATTTTATTATTAGATATTGGGATTACCTAAGACCACCAAGGAAGTCATTGTCTTACAGTTTATTTCATAAAAGATTCCAGAAGAAGCGTTCTCGTGGGGAGAGAGCTAGAGCATCATTATGAAAATTTCCAGAGCCTCATTCAAGGGATTTATGTCCCAAGCCAAGCCTCTTAATGAAGATTGGGGACGCTCCCCCGATCCCAGCAAACTAACTTTCGGAGGGAAGAAGGAATTAAATTAATATCTTTGGTTACGAAAGAGATGCATTGGATCTGATACAAGAATTGCAATCTGCATAATTTATGCTAAATTTTTATATGCAATATGGCTGTAATCATAAATGCATTCGTTAAGTAGGGTACTTGACGTGCTTTGTGCGGGAAAACTTCGAGTCGCGGGCGCGCGTATCCTACACGCGATCAAGCGGCGTGGCTACGCCAATCTGATTATAAATGCAAGGCCGCCTGGCACGTCAGCCTCATTCTATGACCGTAAGGCTGCTTGAACGAAGTCGTCATGCTGCGAGTCGGCACCTAGAACAACGTTTTATCTTCGAGCTGCACATACAACTAGCACTACTGAATCTGCCAGAAAGTAAGTAATTAACCTGCATATTCAGCTGAATTCTTGATATTACCTGTGTTGATCTGCTGTGGTGAGATGAGGTACTGCCTATTATAGACTGATGAACTAGTAGCTTCATATTTCGGTGAGGTCTAGTTGTAACTGACGTAATGCTAGAATAAATGTAGGCTCAGGGTAGTTCTGATACCACGACATGTTGTCCGAGTGAAAGAATAAAATAACAGTGTTACTAAGAGTGATGAAGAAACTATACTGTACCAGGTTTAAAATTCAGAACAAGACTTGGTCAATGTAACGTGTGAGGCACGATATTGGTGAAAACAGGCATCGAGTCTGGACAGTCTGTAATAAGTAAATTTGTTTTCAGTTACCCCTGCATCAAGCAGGAAAGAGCTTCTACATCATCATTGCGAGGAAGAGCCACAACGGGAGCTGAAGCCGGCACGACATCGGGAATCGACCCAGGAACGTTGGGCGTACCTGATCAGCGCGACATTGAAGGGGACATCTTCCAACCATCTAAGGAGCTGCAAGAAGGATTCACGCAAGATAGAATGGCTCCAGCCGTCCACCAGTATCTGCTGCAAGCGTCGCAGTTTGTCATGATGTGGTAAATTCAGTGGTTCACAGGAAGGGCCGCTCCGTCATGTCATCAATCATATAAGGTCAGAGATTTCCAATTCTGTTTCAAGCATGTCATTTAAATTTAGATAGGAACAGGGGGGCCGTCAGCCAACAGGTTATTTTATGGTAGAAAAATTCTTGGTAATAAAGAGCTAGGCCTCAAGCTCGAACCCCGTACATTAGGGTAGGTAGTGGGTTGTATATTCCTTGTTGGTGTGATTGTATTTCATTTCGATAGTATTATATTAGTGTACGTGTAATCTTCATGGATCAGGTCGAACTCCCTTGGTCATGTTAGGTAAGTCGGACAGGCAGGCACTGTTTATTGTGTAGCGTTTAGGCATGTGTCTCGGCAGACGTAGGTTGTGTATTTGAGATCAGGATTTACCCTGTAACTCACCTAGCTTTACTGACAGGGTGAGCGAGTCCGTATGTTTGAGAGATGTGGGCATTATGCATGTAGCTGACTGTATGAATTGATATGGTAGAACCCCAGCACGGATTAAGAGTGTATTAGATGCATTTGAGATGCCTTATTATGGCTATGTGATTATAGCTTACTGAATTGTGCCTTTGTATTTTCAAGGATGAGCCCATTGGAGGCGGAAATGAGATTTGTTGTATTGCTGGTGATATTGAGATGAGGGGGTGTAGCCCATGTGTATTTAAAAGAGCGCTTTAGCAGACAGATTATGTGAGGTACTTTAAAAAGCGAAGTTTCTTAGCACTCAGCAACAAGTCAGTCAGCTGAGCTCATGAATTGTGTGGACCGCTGCCTGTCGAGTGCACTGCTGGTGAGGGTTGTTGTGCCTTACGTCACAGTCTTGAAACTCGGTTATATTGCTGTCTGCAGCTTGTCGAATGTGTAGAGGGAAGAGAACGACCTTGATGTTTTGACGCAAGGAGAGATTTTAGTTTTGTTTGTTCTGCTTTATTTTAACACTTGCCCGTTTGATATTGACCCCTTGGACAAGATGGTTGTGTTCCTTTGATATTGTTTTTTTTTTTTGGTATATGATTATTCAACGCCTTGCTCTTTATTGGACCAGGGATTGAGACCGGGTCAGGGCACTGTACATTATGTGTTTATATTTGTTTGCACCGGGGTTCGATGGTACGAGGCATAGTAAAATATTATGGGGAGATTACTGTTAGATGTGTATTTCAGCAGATCCATTCTCTCTTTATTTCATTACTTACACAATTGTACCATGCTTGTTACAGCAAAGCTGTTTCGTGAAGGCAGTGAACTGGTAGTCATCGGCTCAACATTATCTTTACCCCAGTCACATTTGAGAGCTCTTATATTGGTAAATAGTATTTTTATGTAATAAATCCCTGATTGTAAAACTTTGAATGCAGCGATGTTTTCTGTTAGATTTTTTTTTTGGTAGGATTTTTCTCTTACCCTGCATCATATCGTATCCACCTAAGTTATCTTTTATGCCCTCATTTTTCACCCTGATGCCCTGATTCATGTTCTACTGAGCTGCGGATTGTGGATACGCCTGTAAAGTAAGACATGTGCCGTACATACATCTTTTCTTGGATGTATGGGTCACTATGATGTTCTTGGTTCGAATTTGGCATTAGCCAGACTGGAATCAAAAACATTATATGGCACAACAGTCCTCCATAAATTTGTCTTCCACGTAGGCGTGAGTATTGTTTGCTGTATCGCGGGTGGGCTTGAAGGTGGCGAGCAAAACCTCGGTGAAATGGATACATGAAATATTGATCGCCGTGTAGAGGACCTGCTCGGGCTTCACTCCTCATCTGACTCGTCTGCGAATTTCACTCGTAGCCATCATAAACAGAGTGACGTGTTCGATATTAACTAACACGAAAGGCTTCTCTACGGAAGTGAGAAATGGACATTAAATAGTCAAGAAAAAGGCAGGCCAGAATCAGAATACCGCATTAAGGAAAGATAAACCGACACCACCTTACTATTAGCACATGATAAAGCATAAATATATTCTACAAGACATCGTACTGTGTCCTCAAATATTTGAAAGTTGTAAGTTGATCGGTTGACTAAAAGCGAATATCAGATTAAAACCAATAATTTGCTATATGACAAGCTTTGTGACAATATTCTTAAAGCTACGAAATTTTCTGATTTTAACAGTAATAAATAAAATTATCATATTTTGAATGTGCGACTCGTTGGCTGAACGGTCAGCGTACTGGCCTTCGGTTCAGAGGGTCGCGGGTTCGATTCCGGCCGGGTCGGGGATTTTAACCTTAATTGGTTAATTCCAATGGCACGGGGGCTGGGTGTATGTGTTGTCTTCATCATCATTTCATCCTCATCATGACGCGCAGGTCGCCTACGGGAGTCAACTAGAAAGACCTGCACCTGGCGAGCC
This sequence comes from Anabrus simplex, assembly GCF_040414725.1. Classification (NCBI taxonomy): domain Eukaryota; kingdom Metazoa; phylum Arthropoda; class Insecta; order Orthoptera; family Tettigoniidae; genus Anabrus; species Anabrus simplex. The sequence continues at coordinate 1,656,685,272 of NC_090265.1, forward strand.
GAACCCGTTCTGGGATATCCCGGCACTAAAGGCCCTACGACATTTCTTTTTTTTTTTTTTTCTTTTCATATTTTGAATCACTACTTCCGCTTGAAGGTACGTGCTATTAAAAGATCAGATGACGGGGCGCCTTCGTTAATAATAGCCTTGAAAGCTGATACCTGGTTTTGATGATCTACGTCATCCGCCCGATACCTAGTTTTAAAAGCACGGGCAACATGGAAGCCCAGTATCTCATTGACTACAGTACTCTGCTAACCACGTGTCCTTCGAGCTTAACAGACGTATAAATATAGACTCGTATATTTTAATCGGTCCGCCTCTGTGGTGTAGTGGTTAGCGTGATTAGCTGCTACCCCCGGAGGCCCGGGTTCGATTCCCGGCTCTGCCACGAAATTTGAAAAAGTGGTACGAGGGCTGGAACGGGGTCCACTCAGCCTCGGGAGGTCAACTGAGTAGAGGTGGGTTCGATTCCCACCTCAGCCATCCTGGAAGTGGTTTTCCGTGGTTTCCCACTTCTCCTCCAGGCGAATGCCGGGATGGTACCTAACTTAAGGCCACGGCCGCTTCCTTCCCTCTTCCTTGCCTATCCCTTCCAATCTTCCCATCCCTCCACAAGGCCCCTGTTCAGCATAGCAGGTGAGGCCGCCTGGGCGAGGCACTGGTCATTCTCCCCAGTTGTATCCCCGACCAAGAGTCTGAAGCTCCAGGACACTGCTCTTGAGGCGCTAGAGGTGGGATCCCTCGCTAAGTCCGAGGGAAAAACCGAACCTGGAGGGTAACCAGATGATGATGATGATGATGATGATGATATTTTAATCGTATTTTGATATAAGATTTCAGAGGTATGGAACTAAACGAGGCCACGGAGTGGGAATAAGGGAATAGGGGGTATGGTTGCCATGGGAACGTGAGCTGGTCCACTGCGATTGCCATTGATATAAGCCTGCTAGCCAGCTTAAAAAATCGTGTTGATTGCAGTTGCCAAACCTCCCTCTTCTGAGTTGTGTACAAGAGAACAAAGCGGTTTGAACGAACGAAAAAGTGGACCGGAGCAATGGGAGGGAGAAAGGGATGCAGAAATGTGGCAACAGCGTGCATTGGCACGTGCGATGCTCCTCCATCCAACCCTATCTATCAGAATTCTTCCTTCAAAATTACGGGTATAGTAAAATATCTCCCCACCTCCTTGTTTGTACGCACCTTAGTACACTTGAAACACTGGAATTGGAAATGCAACATTTTTATGATTCTTAAGTGTATTTATAAATTGTAATTTATAAACTGAAGTTATTTGTAATTCTTTTTAGTGGGAAAATACAAAATTTGCATTATTTTATTAGGCTGTTTGTTATAAATTCATCCTCCACCTAGAGGCTGCTCGAAGACAAAAAATACACAATACAGTGTATATTGATTTTAAAAGGAATAGTTTGTAAAGAACCCGAAAAATTAAAAATAATTGGAAATCACATCTACAATAATAAACAATTCTAAAAAAACTATTAGTGAAGTTAAAAGCTACAAAAACATTCAAAAAGTTATAAGAACAATCTGAGAAATAATTCCTCCAAAACTTGAAATATAATTATGATTCGGACTTGAGACCAGTTGGTGTTTTTCCTATGAAATGAAATGTCGTATGGCTTTTAGTGCCGGGATATCCCCGATGGGTATAGATGATGTCTCAAAACGATGATATAGTCTCCAGTCCATGAGCTCATCAGTGCTGATCCCGAAGACTCTCATCAATTCCACCACCTTTATGGAGATCGTCCCTCTGATTCCAATCACAAGACCCATCACCTGAATGTCCTCTAGCTGGTATTTTTTTGTGTAATATGGCACTGTAGGCAAATTTATATGTTTCATTTCGTCGTCAACTTCGGGTGGTTGAGCTAGATGCGACTGTCTCTAAGGATTAAGCAACGTTGCTATATTGTGGCTGTTTAATTGTGTAAAATACAAATTTTGCATTATGTATCCTGTCTCTAAAAATTAAGCAACGTTATTCTGGGAAAGTTCAGTATTCAATAGTACCGTCTAAAATAATTACTCTACCTCCTCACGTATTATCTGCTCCTAACACTCCAGCAACTCGTCACCCCATGCGTTCGCGTATCGTTCATTCAACAGGTGGTTGTTACCAATACAATGTACCTCCTACCGTATCATGTCAGCCTAAGAAAGGAGACAGGCAATGAAGCATGCTCGGCGCAACCAAAGCCTGAAAATGGAGTGGTAAGAGGATGAGAGGGATCACGTGCAAGAATGCAGGGTGTGGTGCATACATAGATAGGTATGGAACGAACATCCCAGGTCAGCCTCCGGTCGTATCTTGCAAGAGGAAGTAAGTGCTTTACTCGTTCCGCACTATGTAGCAGGTTCCTCTTCTTAACGGTGAACATGAGTTCTGGCCGACAATCCATATACGCCGAAGGACGTGGACACGGACAAATGGACCCACGTAATTTTGAGCTGCCTGAGTTAAAGTTTTAGCGGTTTAACACGAACGTAGAACCTTGAGTTATGCTTTTAATAAACCACTAGGTCACGGTTTCGTTACCGCTTGCTGAATCCTCGTGCAATGACTTGTAGTTAACAGATTATTAACTTGTATTTTATTTGAGAATGAATAAGTTAAACAGTTTTAACAATTTGCTGATTTTATACTCAACTGTCAGTTACAGCGTGGTTCAGATGGTGAAGTGAAGCTAGTGAGCCACGAAACCTGGATCTCTTATAAGGAATCTAAGGAACAAAGTTCAGAGCGGGGTCTAAGGTCCTCTGGGTACGTGACGTGGCCAGCTCATTCACAATAATCTTTCCTCTATAAAACTAATGTGTGTCACTGAGTACCAATGTACCTCCTACCATGTCATGCCACCCTAAGAAAGGAGACAGGCAATGAAGCATGCTCGGCGCAACCTCAATGGTGAGGAATGACAGAGATCACGTGTTCACGTGCAAGAATTGCTTACGAATTTTACTTAGTGGAACTTATTATATTCAATATTTGGTAATGTAATGTAACGTAATGTAATGTACGTGGGATTTCAGGTGACATGCCACTGCATCCATCACATGCCATCCTCATTTCGAAGGCTTGGATTTTCTTTTCCATGGCATCGGTTAGTGTCCAAGAGTGGAGAAGAGTGGAGTAGACACAACATCTCAATATTCGCCTCTTCAAGTTTAGGCTGAGGTCATAGATAGTGGTGCATTCTTGCCATTTTAATGAAGGATCCCAGTGTTCACGTAAGGCACGGGTGTCGAAGTTTGCCCTCCGTAAGCGTAGTATCCGTGCTAGAAATGGTGTCCGGACATTTCGTACCACGGATATTCCATACCACTTGATTTTTGAGGACATTTTGTATCACCCAGGTTGTCATCTTCTCTCGAACGTTGTTCCCGTATTCCCCAAATATTTAAGCCAGCACAATCCGTGCCACTTGATGTCAAATTGAAATTCCATTTCCACGCCAGCGGCGTAATGAGCCTGACAGACACACTTTAGAAATCAGAAACAAAAATAATGTACATTTGCTCAAGAAAATTTCGATATTATAATAATAATAATTGCTATTCTATCACTTATGTTTACGTAACTATTGTCATAAGAAAGTCTTTTTTTTTCAGGTATAAATCCTGAAACAAAATAATACAACAGAAATATACGCCGTGTTCGGACGTAATAGAGTATGTCTCTTGGGCATATAGATGGGTAATATTACTGTTATTTTGAATATTTATAAACTAGTGCATTATTTTATTATTAAGTAAATAAAATAAAAGATTCTGATGAACTGGCCGATATGGGCTTGAAAGTCACACGGAAAAAGGAAACTACTGAAAGGTGGAAGTAGCTAGGTCCCTGTAAATGACGAATACGAGGTGAAAATTAACAAGTATGCCATTCAGATCAGTTGCGCCCAGTTAACTGACATCAGTAGTGATTACACCGTGCGGAGGCTTCTGCGCCTGTAGTGGACATTGGATATACAAATGAATACAATACATTCATTTGGATATCGTTTTTACTTCGCAATAACTGACAATCTTTCAAGTGGTACGGAATGTCCTCTCCTAAATATTTTGCTAGTTGCTTTACGTCGCACCGACTCAGATAGGTCTTATGGCGACGATGGGACAGGAAATGGCTAGGAGTAGGAAGAAATTGGCCGTGGCCTTAATTAAGGTACAGCCCCAGCATTTGCCTGGTGTGAAAATGGGAAACCACGGAAAACCATCTTCAGGGCTGCCGATAGTGGGGTTCGAACCTACTATCTCCCGAATACTGGACACTGGCCGCAATTAAGCGACTGCAGCTATCGAGCTCGGTCCTAAATATTTTAAAGTTATAGCTGACACTTCGCAGGTAACCCGTCGGTCAATTGGTACGAAATGTCCAGTGGAACGAAATGTCCGTTGTAGAAAATTCCTAGAACCGCTAGAAATACCTGTGCACGAGGGAGCAAATCGCCTCCTCTCATTCGGCTTGTACTTCCCCATGTAGCTGGCTCAAGACTGTGCACGCCTGGCGGTGACGGGTTCAGTTACTTGTATCAATCAATCAATCAATCAATCAATCAATCAATCAATCAATCAATCAATCAATCAATCAATCAATCAATCAATCAATCAATCAATCAATCAATCAATCAATCCTCATCTTCATTTAGGGCAGTCGCCCAGGTGGCAGATTCCCTATCTGTTGTTCTCCTAGCCTTTTCTTGACTGCAAAGAAATTGGAAATTTATTTAACATCTCCCTTGGTAAGTTATTCCAATCCCTAACTCCCCTTCCTATAAACGAGTATTTGCCCCAATTTGTCCTCTTGAATCGAACTTTATCTTCACATTGTGATCTTTCCTACTTTTAAAGACACTACTCAAACTTATTTGTCGACTGATGGCATTCCACGCCATCTCTCCAGTGACAGCTCAGAGCATACCACTTAGTCGAGCAGTCGAAGTCTTCCCAGCCCAAACTTCGCAACATTTTTGTAACGCTACTCTTTTGTCGGAAATCACCCAGAATAAATCGAGCTGCTTTTCTTTGGACTTTTTCCAGTTCTTGATTCAAGTAATCCTTGTGAGGGTCCCATACACTGGAATCATACGCTAGTTGGGGTCTTGCCAGAATGTATATGCCCTCTCCTTTATATCCTTACTACTGTACCTGTCCAAGGCTTCAGTACATAAACAAGTTACCGTGGTTCATAAGTATACTATTAGAATGGAGCACCTCCGATGAGCTTCGAACTCAGCCCGGTTGTCGAAGCCTCGCCTTCCCCTACTAGAATGATTCGCTAGCTGAGTCGGTATTGCATTCGGGTCTTTTTTTTTTTTTGCTAGGGGCTTTACGTCGCACCGACACAGATAGGTCTTATGGCGACGATGGGATAGGAAAGGCCTGGGAGTTGGAAGGAAGCGGCCGTGGCCTTAATTAAGGTACAGCCCCAGCATTTGCCTGGTGTGAAAATGGGAACCACGGAAAACCATTTTCAGGGCTGCCGATAGTGGGATTCGAACCTACTATCTCCCGGATGCAAGCTCACAGCCGCGCGCCTCTACGCGCACGGCCAACTCGCCCGGTGCATTCGGGTCTGACTGGTGCGCTCGATGGGGCTATAATTTTCTAATAATCTCTATAGTAGGGGAATATTAATTATGAGAGGAACACTATTTTATTACTAATGAGAAGAGAAACAATATCTTGAATAACACCTTTACTATACTAGTGAAACACATATTAGTCACATGGATATGCCATACAAACACTTTACATATGATATTGAAGGTTATCTTGACGTTTAAATGTTCGGTAGTCTTTCTCTACACTTCATTATATGTTCAATTATTCAAACTTAAGAGGCGTTACCTCTTGAACTATTTACACTATCTCAGACTTAAAGAGGCGTTCCCTCTCGAATTATTTCACTCTACACTTACACTTATCACTTTACACACATATTTAATCAATATGGCCATACCCTGCTGTAATTCTGTTTACCTGCTGAGAATTAATGTATTCAAATTATGTCAAGTTACGATATCCTATAGTCGGATGAACTGAAGTAGGGATATATTACTTATGTGTAAATTCCCAAATCTTTGAAAGTCGTATCACAACACTTCCCTAGATTAATCATAACTGAATATGCAATATACACTGACTGACAGTGACAATGCAACACCAAGGAGGAGTGGTTCGAAAGGGATGAAAGTTGGGGAAAAAACAGAGTCGGCACGGAAGAATAATTGATGTTTATTTCAAACCGATATGCAGGTTACACAATGCGCACGGCATCGACTCAGTAGGATGTAGGACCACCGCGAGCGGCGATGCACGCAGAAACACGTCGAGGTACAGAGTCAATAAGAGTGCGGATGGTGTCCTGAGGGATGGTTCTCCATTCTCTGTCAACCATTTGCCACAGTTGGTCGTCCGTACGAGGCTGGGGCAGAGTTTGCAAACGGCGTCCAATGAGATCCCATACGTGTTCGATTGGTGAGAGATCCGGAGAGTACGCTGGCCACGGAAGCATCTGTACACCTCGTAGAGCCTGTTGGGAGATGCGAGCAGTGTGTGGGCGGGCATTATCCTGCTGAAACAGAGCATTGGGCAGCCCCTGAAGGTACGGGAGTGCCACCGGCCGCAGCACATGCTGCACGTAGCGGTAGGCATTTAACGTGCCTTGAATACGCACTAGAGGTGACGTGGAATCATACGCAATAGCGCCCCAAACCATGATGCCGCGTTGTCTAGCAGTAGGGCGCTCCACAGTTACTGCCGGATTTGACCTTTCTCCACGCCGACGCCACACTCGTCTGCGGTGACTATCACTGACAGAACAGAAGCGTGACTCATCGGAGAACACGACGTTCCGCCATTCCCTCATCCAAGTCGCTCTAGCCCGGCACCATGCCAGGCGTGCACGTCTATGCTGTGGAGTCAATGGTAGTCTTCTGAGCGGACGCCGGGAGTGCAGGCCTCCTTCAACCAATCGACGGGAAATTGTTCTGGTCGATATTGGAACAGCCAGGGTGTCTTGCACATGCTGAAGAATGGCGGTTGACGTGGCGTGCGGGGCTGCCACCGCTTGGCGGCGGATGCGCCGATCCTCGCGTGCTGACGTCACTCGGGCTGCGCCTGGACCCCTCGCACGTGCCACATGTCCCTGCGCCAACCATCTTCGCCACAGGCGCTGCACCGTGGACACATTCCTATAGGTATCGGCTGCGATTTGACGAAGCGACCAACCTGCCCTTCTCAGCCCGATCACCATACCCCTCGTAAAGTCGTCTGTCTGCTGGAAATGCCTCCGTTGATGGCGGCCTGGCATTCTTAGCTATACACGTGTCCTGTGGCACACGACAACACGTTCTACAATGACTGTCGGCTGAGAAATCACGGTACGAAGTGGGCCATTCGCCAACGCCGTGTCCCATTTATCGTTCGCTACGTGCGCAGCACAGCGGCGCATTTCACATCATGAGCATAACTCAGTGACGTCAGTCTACCCTGCAATTGGCATAAAGTTCTGACCACTCCTTCTTGGTGTTGCATTTGCTCTGTCAGTCAGTGTAATACACACGCCCGTTTCATTAGGATTTTTATCAATACACATAACACGACATTATTTACACAATGTTGCTACCTGTGGACAAGCATAGAGCGACTCGAATACCAGATATCATAGACAGAGTATCATAGCACTACCTGTAAGAAATGGGCAAGGACAAATGTACTTCAAACACACACAATGAGTCACAGATGGCCCACGTCATCTGCTGCTGGTGACAGTAAGCTTTCACTGTCTCGTGGAATGAACCCAGGATCTTCTGAGACGGGGTATATTTAACATGGAATTCCCTGCACGCGGTAAATAATTAAGGAAAGAAATTGGAGGGACCCTTACTTTAATGCACGTTGGAATATATGCGACGTTAGTAATATTTAAATTGATGCACTTAATTCGTTGTGCCAAGAGGAATGGACCAACTACTTGTATTCTGTTCCCTTTCAATGAAGCAAACACTTTCCCTTCGTCCCTTTTACGAGCTCGTAAAGCTCCCAGCTGTGGGCCGCCCATGACCCACTTCCAATAGCGACCCCCTGTCCTCTCATACAATTGCTTCACGTCAAATAATCTCATTCTTTCTTTCCTGGCCACAATGGCAGTACATTAAATATCGGCTCTATATCCGGCCGTAATCATCATCTTCATAGCGCGGTATCCACTTCGCAAATATTAATAACAGATTCCAGGGGGAACTTTACATCTTTACTGCACAATATACATTAGGGCTACAGCCTGCTTAGTTACCTCGTACTTCCTCTCGGTACCTCGAATACAATGCCACTTAATGATGAACCCCTGCCACACGGGTCCAGTTTACCTCACGCACTCTCGAGCTAAATAATTCGACGATATATACCCCAATCTCATGTCTCCATCCGTTGTTTCACAGCAGCTTTAATTACTAGTTAGGAGGACTCCCTAAGAGCTTGTGAAGTGCAAAAAAATCAGTTACTGAGAGATCTTTGATGACTCATATTTGCTATAGAGAAGATGATAACTGGAGTCATTTTTACAGAATATTTAAGCCCACTTTACTTGACAGTACTTCACCTTTAATTAATCTAAGGTCCTTAAAATTACGTCATGCATTAAGAAACCCTTCTATAAAAAAAATGGAAGTAAAATATGGTCATTCCAAACCATGATGAAGGTATTCCACACAAGACCCAAAACAAAAATGAAATTATTATTATTATCCCTTTGAAATCGCATATTGGCGAGCTAAGTTACATCTACATGCAAATTTACTCTATATTTACAATATGATACGGCTTTCTAAGCTACTTAATATTTGGGCATGTACTCAGCCTCAGGATACCACGAACACAGCTTTACAGGAGGGCACGTCCATTAATTTACTCTGCTCTCATGACGTCATCAGCGATGTGAGGTCCTTTGATGACCAACTGGCAGGTCACGAGCATGATGGCTTGATCTCGTGCGACGTTCCAGAAGTTCTCTGCTACACCAAGCGAAATTCCGGCAGAAAGCTAGATGTCTCGTTCTCTCTGCTACACAGGCGAAATTCCGGCAGAAAGCCAGATGTCTCGTTCACTCTGACGTTCTTGTAGACTGCTTATGTAAATGAGGGGAAGTTATCTCATGTGAATGCGTTAGTTTATGTTACACATCATAAATTTAATATATGGATGGATCTGCTCAATGGCACGAGCATTCCAACCCAATGTCGGTAATGTCCCTGAAGTCCGACATTATTCCCTTCTCATCTACCTCTCCCTTTTATAGAGAGCAGACAGCTACTCTGGGCCCTGAAATTCCACGGCTTCACTTAGAAACGTCACTAGTTATGCCACTACTGTGTTAGCACTCTCGTATTTCACGACAATACTTCAGGCGTACTCCATTGCACTCAGTCATACGTAAGTCGAGCTCTCTACTGCGTTAGGGATCGATCTGACGTGGCGCTGCCCTAATCATGCCGACAATGAGCCGTTCATTCACGTTCCTTATATTTCTCATTTATATCGAGTACACGCGCTCCACGCACTTAGTTAAATACGTGCCTATTTATGTTAATTGAGCCGTCTTAATTTAGGCATATATGAGGCTCGATGCACGACCTCTTCAACACACGGACAGCGGTCATTACGGTTTCGTACCGTTCCTACTATATTAATTAGCGGCACACTGCACGCGCAAACACTTTACTCAGATTGTGGTTATTTCCACATATATTCACAAACGTTAATAAATCACTGCATTACACTGCTCAAATTACAGGATGATTTCTTCATAAACGACTCACACACAAATCACGACGAACTACTAACGATCTGACGTTGAACTGGAAATGAACTGGTAGTGTCTGTTCTTCAGCTCCTCCATATAGGCGAGATGCCCTGGTACTAGCAGTAGGGGAAAAACACAACCCCTTCTCAAAATATGCTCCGGTAATACGCAACATAGAGTGACGCACAGGATATCAATTTGTAGCTCCTGTATTCCCATTTTCACTGAGTGAATATTATTAAAATAGCTTCGTAGATTCTCCAGCAATCTTAAAAGCGTCCTCTTGTCTCTGTCAGTGAATGATGACGAGCACTAGGGGAATCCTTCAGTTCGCTGCCACGGTTGCGACTCAACATCTGTTAGCCATTAAGATGCGCCCCTGTTACGGCGTAGCTACCGTTCTTTCAATTAAGTAGAGCACTTCTCGGTCTCATAATTATGCGTAAAATTCCCTGATTCGAATGAATGTTTGCACGTGATTATCCGTAGAGTATCTTGCGATTTATAAAAATTAACAGGGGATAAACAATTGAACTCGATGAGTTGGCAGTGATGAATGAATAAGGGAAATAGGGTATAATGTTAGTTCTCACGTTGGATATACTCCCTGGGTTCGGCTAGTGACCTAGATTCTCTGTCACGTGATAACGCGTCTCTTTCTGTCTTGCTCGTGGTTGGAGTGAGAAAACTTCACGTACAAGCGCTCTTGCACCGTCTCGCTGCTAATTACCAGCAACTAGAGTTGGGTCGCGTGACTCAAGATACTGCCAATCGTATCCCGTAGCGGTTGGAAAAATTCTAACTTGGGCAATTTTTATCGTAGAATGTCGCGGAAAACGTTGTGAACGGTCACACTACAAACCCTGAATACCCTCATAACCATGTGCAGAGATATGTACCTTTTATTTACAATCATATTTATGTGATTACCCCAATGAAGATTTTTCCTTATATTAAGACCTAGGTACTTACAATGACCCATCAACCCACTAATTAAAACTTTAATTTCGTGTGGCTATTTCTAGCCGAGTGCAGCCCTTGTAAGGCAGACCCTCTGATGAGGGTGGGCGGCATCTGCCTTGTGTAGGTAACTGCGTGTTATTGTGGTGGAGGATAGTGCTATGTGTGGTGTGTGAGTTGCAGGGATGTTGGGGACAGCACAAACACCCAGCCCCGGGCCTTTGGAATTAACCAATGAAGGTTAAATTCCCCGACCCGGCCGGGAATCTAACCCGGGACCCTCTGAACCGAAGGCCAGTACGCTGACCATTCATCCAACGAGTCGGACAGTAATTAAAACTAAGAGGACTTTTCTTATTTGTGAAACTCACAACCTGACTCTTAACCCCGTTTATCATCATACCATTGCCTATTGTCCATGTCACAACATTATCGAGGTCATTTTCAGTTTCTCACAATCTTGTAACTTATTTGTTACTCTGTACAGAATAACATCATCTGCAAAAGACCTTATCTCTGATTCCACTCTTTACACATATCATTGATATATATAAGAAAACATAAAGATCCAATTATACTGCCTTGAGGAATTCCCCTCTTAATTCTTACAGGGACAGATAAGGCTTCGCCTCTGAGTTTTGTTTTCTACAAACATAGCCACCCATTCCGTCACTCTTTTGTCAAGTCCAATTGCACTCATTTTTGCCAGTAGTCTCCCATGATCTACCCTGTTGGTCTACAAATATTGGTTGAAACATTCAGCTGCATAGCTGTGGCATGCGCAGTATTTTGTTAGTGTGTGTTTGTGTTTGTGTACTTCTGCATCAACATGATCGCTTGAAGAGATGCTGCTTGTATCATAGCCTGTTTTCTTTCGTTTAAGTTAAGTATCACGTTTTGCTACAGAAGCGATATAGTATGTGTGTATGTTCAGTCTTCAACCCTAAGGCGGGACTGATGACCTTAGATGTTAGGCCCCTTTAAATAACAAACATCATCATCATCATCATCATCATCATCATCATCATCATCATCATCATCAGCCCCCAGGCCAGTTGGATACTCAACAGCTCTCTCATCAGCTGCCATAGATGGCCTGGGCATCACTGAAGAGGCGTGCTGGGGAAATGAGGAGTGAGGTAGTTTCCCGTTGCTTTCCCACGGAGACAGAAGTTGCTATTACATGTCAGTCTGCAAAGCCCACGGAAATGCGTGCACCAACCGACCCTGTGGGAAACATTTTCATACCAGTCATAGCACGGATTGGCTGCAGAAGGAACAGCATTACTAGCGTCGCTCATACCTCAGTCGCTTTCATATTGTCAAAGCCAAGGATAAGACAGAAACAGATCAATGGAAGTAACAAAAGTGCTCTAGTTGCTCTAGCCCATGCAAGAAGACATGTTGTACTATAAACACTAGGTCGTGCCAGCAAAGCGATATAGTAGCGGCATAGTATTCGGTATTATTCTGCTTCATAATTGTTCTTAGCAGAGTTGAGCATGTTAAGCCCCTAAAAAATAAATACATTTTATGTTGCTTATGGCAACCTTTAAAGTAATTAAATATTTTCCTGGAACACGGTGATTACAAAGCATGTTGTTCGGCACATTTTATACAAGTGCTGTGTTGTACACAATTAAGTACGTCCTTGTATGAAAGGGTTGGCCTTTTCCCTCGGACTCAGCGAGGGTTACCTCCTCCACCGCCTCAAGGGCAGTGTCCTGGAGCGTGAGATTCTGGGTCGGGGATACAACTGGGGACGACGACCAGTACCTAACCCAGGCGGCCTCACGTGCTATGCTGAACAGGGTACTTGTGGAGGATGGGAAGATTGGAAGGGATAGATGAGGAAGAAAGAAGGAAGCGGTCGTGACCTTAAGTTAGGCACCATCCCGGAATTTGCCTGGAGGAGAAGTGGGAAACCACGGAAAACCACTTCAAGAATGGCTGAGGTGGGAATCGAACCCCCCTCTCCTCACTTGATCTCCTGAGGCTGAGTGGACCCCGTTCCAGTCATCGTACCACGTTTCAAATTTCGTGGCAGAGCCGGGAATCGAACCCGGGCCTCCGGGAGAGGCAGCTATATTATTATTATTATTATTATTATTATTATTATTATTATTATTATTATTACACTACGATTTATTCACCCTACACTTCGCAGATTCCTGGATTGCCTATCAAAGTATAGCAAAGTCATCTCCTTACAGGCCATGAAGGCCCTGAAATGGGTGGAAGTTAACGGCTTCCACAATCCGTATCCTCGGCACTTAGTGGTTAGCTTTACGCTTGGCCGCCCTTGCTCCCAGAATCTAACCTAGAACTCATTATAGTGCAGGCTGAGTGAACCTCAGGGACATGTGCATTTCCGTAAGTGGGAATCATGTCTCTTAAATCGGACAAAGTGTGTGTACTTACCAACATTTTAGTTGACTAAAATTTTGAGTGTTCATCATTGGTTGTTTCTGTTGATGGGGTTGTTTCCCAGCAGCAGTGATATCTGAAGACTGAGATCGATCCCTTCAGAGCCAAAAATCCGCAGAGAAGCGAGGGATGGTTCCACACGTTCCCATCATTAGGCAGATGACTGAGATTCGTTCCAGATCGCACTTCCACTGGTAACATAGGATGGTAGGCTCTTTCGTTTCCCTGCACCATCGTCAGTAGTCTGATAGACTGGCTGGCCATTGTAGCTCTCAGAGCGGACCGTTAAGGTCTCGGATAATTATAAAAAATCTAGGAAAAGACAGGAATTAATAACCAAACTGCTTTACGTTTAAAAATTTGGATAATAAAATAAGTCTTTTTTCCGGGGAGGTGGGGGGGGGGTGAATAGTGGAGAGTCCCAGGGCGAAAACTATGCCCTTTTACTCATCTGTTACCTAGGAGTACTCGATAAGTCGGAAAATCTCAATTCACTACAGTGGTGGGGGAAGGAACTATCTGACTTGGAGGCAAATTTTCCTCCAAGCCTGACGAGAAACCCCCTTTTCACACTAATTTGGAATAAAATGAATGAGAATTAATAAGTGAAGAGGAAGGAGCTTTCCTTAAGAAACGGCTCTTTTCAGGGTTGAATTTTGAGTTATTTAATGAATTGTGGTGCTATAATTTGGAACAGGCCGAAATGGTGATTCTAAACCAGGACATAAGTGAGCCAAGGGCCGCGATACGTATCTTAGTTATTAAATCTCAGTCGTGGAGCTCGTGTCGTCATCTTTCATAATAATTTGTTAAGAATGTGGTTCTTCACTCTCTCTCTCTCTCTCTCTCTCTCTCTCTCTCGTCTATTTTAGCAACATGGGTGAGGTGTTTGTAAACAAACTGCAAACAAACTGCAAACAAACACTTGTATCCGTGTGACTCAATTTAGTAACAGAGAAGTAGGAGAGGTAAAGAGGTTCATGCGTACTAAACTCTACGCGTGGTTCCGTGTTAACTGCGTCACACATGTGGATTTGACCTTGTTTTACGGCCTGATGCCCTTCCTGATGCCAACCCTATATGGAGGGATGTAATCACTATTGCGTGTTTCTGTAGTGGTTGGCAGTGTAGTGTGTTGTCTGAATATGAAGAGGAAAGTGTTGGGACAAACACAAACACCCAGTCCACGGGCCAGAAGAATTAATACGTAACATATCGGTCCGTAGACCTCTTTAAAAAAATTGATTTCGCGGACCTCTTTTGAGTTTCGAAACAGTATTTACGTTACACACACTTATACAGTATTTTAATTGAAATGTATTCAATTTAAATGGCAAAATTATAATATCAGTGGCATCAAATACAGTCTAATATGAACAAAGAAAGTGCTTTTATACATTCAGTTCTCGGCAGGGTTGAAAATTTTAACCATAATTGGTTAATTCCCCTCGCTGGGAGACTGGGTGTATGTGCCGTCTTCATCATTCCATCCTCATCACGACGTGCAGGTCGTCTCTGGGCGTCAAATCAAAAGACCTGCACCAGGCCTCTCGGTAGGCCACACGCCATTATTATATTACCGATCGAATTACTCTCCGCATGTATTAATTTGTCATGTAATTATGACTTTTTTAAGTCAATAATTTCATGTTAAATTTTATAGATCCACCTTTTCAGTACAAGATATGTTGTTGATAAAAATTACAACATCATTTATTAAATGGTACCGGTTTCAACATCTATGGATGTCATCCTCAGCCAAATAGGGTCATTATACAAAGATACACATTAAAGTTAAAACACATAAAATTGACCCTCATAATTAAAATTATCTATAACAAGTTAAAATATAAAGAATATTTATGCTAAATGTCCAGGTTTGATTATATAATTAGTACAAGATTGACAACTTGTTAGTCACTAATAAAATAAAAATCTGAAGTTGGGAAGCCTCGTAGAAATAAGTTCGAAGTCATTGACAGTTTTAAATTTTTTTAGATTTGGGTGCTTTGTATAGCATTGGCATCAACGTATGTAGAGAAATGTATGCTTATTGCGATGCAGTAATGTTAAATACGTTGAAAGAATTGGATGATGTTCCTCTGTGAGCGTAAAAACAATATTAAGTCAGTAGATAAAACATATAAAAACCATCTTCGTAAGTACGATGTTATGTCGTATTTCTTTGGAGCGAGTGGATCTTGTGACTGGAACTGTACAAGAAGTTAAAATATTCTCGATCCAATGCGGGCCTTTCGGTTGACTGGTTGCATGTATCGCGGAGTTGAGTTTAAGAGGAACAGTTCCTAGTCTAGTAACCGTGGTACCGTGGATGCTGTGTATCGCGATATTAAAACGCAAGGTAGCTAGTTCTCTATAAACAGGGTTGGATGAGGAAGTTGATTTTTATAACAGTGTCGGTGAAATAAGTGGAGTGTAATAAGCAGCCATTTTAATAGTAGTAGCGGTGTCGCTACCGAAGAGCCATGTCCTACCAAGCGACCGCTGCTATTTTTTGCTAGTGGCTTTACGTCGCACCGACACAGATAGGTCTTATGGCGACGATGGGATAGGAAAGGGCTAGGAGATGGAAGGAAGCGGCCGTGGCCTTAATTAAGGTACAGTCCCAGCGTTTGCATGGTGTGAAAGTGGGAAACCACGGAAAACCATCTTCAGGGCTGCCGACAGTGGGATGCGAACCCGACCGCTGCTGAGCCTGTAGACCTGCAGATTACGAGGTGTCGTATGGTCGGCACGACGAATCCTCTCGGCCGTTATTCTTGGCTTTCTAGACCGAGGCCCTTGTTTCACCTTGAGATAGCTCCTCAATTGTAATGAAGTAGGCTGAGTGGACCCCGAACCATCCCTCAGATCCGGGTAAAATGCCTGACCTGGCCGGAATCGAAACTGGGGCCTGCGGGTAAAAGGCAGGCATGCTACCCTTACACTGCGGTTTCGGCAAGAGGGAATTGATCCAACGGCACGTGGCGCTTCCAAGCGGTCCCTCACCCATGTAATGATCAACGTTGCTTACTGCGGTGTACGGACGTGAACCGGTGTACTCAACATGGTATGGCTGTTGGCCTGGATTCATTTACCTACCTTAAACGGAAACCATAATTTTTTGGTACCACTCAGGAGGTTTAATTTTAATTCTGACATCAGAATTCAGTTTTGAATATTTCTTTGCTTCGTTTGAAAATCTATCTTACCGACATCCAAAAGTAACTTCAATGTGGTTAGAGTACGCAGTACTTGATCTGACATTTAGCCTCGCTAATATAATTTTTAACGAGTTAAAGACAAGTGGTTAAGAACAATAAGTAATAAATTATGATATTTGATTACAGTGGACAAGAAGATATCAAATGTTAGCGCTATTAATCTCACTGCTGTTGGTTTTATGAGCTTTTAATGCTGCAAAAGAAGTTGTACGTAATGATTACGAATAACTGAATGAGATCAGAAAATCTTATTGTACAGTAATTGCATCTGCATCTCGTGCTGTTCGCAGTAACTACAGTCTGCGTGCGAAATGAAAAGTATCTGACTGAAGTTTCCCAAGTAGTGAACTAAACAACTATGCTTCCATCGCTTTATTTTTCGCGTGTAGACATTCGAAACAGTCCTATGGTCTAGGTCGCTATCTCTTAACCGCACACATCGAGGATAGGTTCCTGGTCAAGACAGTGAGTTTCATTCGGATCTGATGGCTTATTCGAGGTTAATTCAGCGCATGCGAGAACAAGTAAGAAGGTTTCTGATGGTGAGATAACGGTACCTATCAAGAAAACCAGCAATAACGACCGAGAGGATTCCTGACGCTGATCACTGTTAATCTCGTCATCTGCAGGCCCAAGGCCAATCAGGGCTGTAGCAACGTTGAGTTTAGTAGACATTCGTCTAATGTAGCCATACCTATACGCAACTTATAAATCTTTAAAGAAAGCGAAACAAACTTGCCCTTTTCATTTATTTATTTATTTATTTATTCGTCTTGATTTTTTAATCTGTTTATCCTCCAGAGTTGGTTTTTCCCTCGGACTCAGCGAAGTATCCCACATCTACCACCTCAAGGGCAGTATCCTGGAGCGTGAGACTTGGGTCGGGGAATACAACTGGGAAGGAGGACCATTACCTCGCCCAGGTGGCCTCATCTGCTATGCTGAACAGGGGCCTTATGGGGGTGGGGGGAGATTGGAACGGATAGACAAAGAAGAGGGAAGGAAACGTCTGTGGCATTAGTTAGGTACCACCCCGGCATTTGCCTGGAGGAGAAGTGGGAAACCACGGAAAAACACTTCCAGGATGGCTAAGGTGGGAATCGAACCCCCTCTACTCAGTCGACCTCCCGAGGCTGAGTGGACCCCGTTCCAGCCCTCGTACCGCTTTTCAAATTTCGAGGCAGAGCCGGGAATTGAACCCGGGCCTCCGAGGGTTGCAGCTAACTATGCTAACCACTACACCACAGAGGCGGACTGTTTATTTATTTATTTATTTATTTATTTATTTATTTATTTATTTATTTATTTATTTATTTATTTATTTATTTATCTTGCTATCGTGATCATAGGCACTGTGTTTTACATGAAGTATGAAGCACGAAGACGTATTCTTTACTGTAAAAATCCCTCATACTATGAATTGGAACGAACTGTTAGCCACTTTCGTGGAAAGGTGTTGACTGTATCACTCAGCTTTCACGATCCCTTTACAGGAGATAACTTGGTCCAATCAACTTTATGAAATGTCTCATTTTTACATCTACTAATGCAAATTACGTGGGCTTGCCTATGGTCATGAAGAAGCCAAGTACACGTGTAAAGGAAAATGAACCTTAATCTACCGTTCTGTTTGCTTAACATATTTACCCGCTCCTGGAGTATGATGAATTTTAAGGTTCATTTTCCTTCGCACACACGCATAGGAAAGTGAACTCATTGCAAATTGTTCTGATGGACTAAATATCAGTATGTGGCTAGGAGGCGTGACCAGCCTTAAGGGGAATAATGGATAGGAAGAGCATTGTCACATGCGCGGTTTTAGTATAGAAGCGGCGATGTTGAAATATAGTCCATCATTTTCCTATGCAAAAGTATAGGGGAAAATTAACCTTAAATACAGTTCCTTATACTGTAGCCTATATATATAACGTATATACATATATTCCTACTGTATGGTACGGCAAGGTTCATTTTCCTTTATACACATGCATAAGAAAATGAACACAACGGAAATTGTTCTTATGGATTGCATATCCATATGTGGATGGGAGGCGTGACCAGTCGTATGGCAAATAATGGATAGGAAGAGCGTTGTGACATACGAGGTTTTGTTTCTTGAACGGCGAAATGTCAGGTGCTTTGTTTATCTTTAGTTCTTTCAGTCATCATCATCATCATTAGCAATGTCCCACTCCAGTCGCCAGGGTGTGGTTAAAAAGCCTCGTCCACTCATTTCTGTCCTTCCACTTTTCCTGCTCCATTACTTCCGCCACATCCAATCCAGCTTCTATAATGTCCTTCCAAATCTGATCCATCCACCTTCTTCTCGGTTTTCCAACTGGTCTCTTTCCCTTAACTTCTCTTTCCAATTCCGTTCTTACAACCCGCTCCTTTCCTATTATTTTTAGATGTCCGAACCATCTCAGTCTTGCTTTCGGTATGTTCTGTACTAACGGTGCTATATTTAGCTCTTCTCTGGTTTTAATATTTTGAATTCTACCTCTTCTTGTTTTTTTAACCAATGTTCTTAAAAATTTCATTTCTGCTGCTTGGATCTTACTATCTTGTTTCTTATTAGTTACCAGCGTTTCTAGTCCGTATATTACAATTGGTATGAAATACTGTTTATATAATGGTAATTTCGTTCTCTTGGGTACTTTATCATCCCATAAAAGCTTTCTGACTTGATGATAAAATGTTGTACCTTTACTTAGTCTGTTATTATTTTCAGGATTGATTTCATTACTTTCATTAATAATGCTACCCAGATATGTAAACTGTTCTACATTCTCTAACCGTTCTCCGTCTATGTACACTTGGCTTCTCTTTTTCTCTTTTCCGCAGTGCATGACTATAGTTTTCTTTTTACTAACTACTATTCCAAACTCCTTCAGATTTTCATTCCAAATTTCCAGTCTCCTTTGTACTTCCTTTTCTCCCTTTCCCCAAATCACCACATCATCTGCAAATACCAAAGCATTCACTTCATCACTACTGATACTGTGTTTTACACGTTTTATGATTTCATCCATCAATATAATAAACAATAATGGCGACAGTGCACTTCCTTGCTTGAGACCTTTTTTTCTTCTTTCAGTCATCTGTCAAATTCTGGCGTCAAAACTGAATCTGTGGTTAAACAATCCACAACCAGACAGATGGTCTGCAATAGGTTTCTTATTAGGTTGCAGAGGCAGTGTAATCAAGTACACATCTCATGAAAGGGTTGGGTATTCATAACCATACGTTAGAAAATATCATAAAAGACTCAATCAGCATCCTAAATCACTATATCTATTACGTATGTGCATGGGTCACGGAATTTTATACAGTATACACAGTAAAACCTGCCTCTAGCGGAACCTTTATGAACCGGTTAACTGTTGATATCGGAATATTTTTTGGTCCAGGGAATTGTGGTTTACCTGTATTTAGCGGAACCTGTATGACAGGCAAAAGGAATGACGTATTTACGCACTCCTATAGTATAATGTTCATTTTCGTATACTCGCCAGCATAGGAAAACGAACACAGCAATAATTGTTCTGATGGACGGCAAATCCATATGTGAGTGGTAGGCGTGACTAGTCTTAAGGGGAATTAGTGGAGAGGAACAACATTGTGGGATACAAGGGTTTGCCGGTGCAGCGACTATATGTAAATTTTCTTTCTAACCCTTTTGAGTACATGTGTATTCCAAATAGATGGCCGAGATAGCATTCGGCAAGGAAATGAACTCTATCTGCAGACCATGGCAGGGATATTCCGTGTGGTAATGTAATGTAATGGCATATGACTTTTAGTGCCAGGAGTGTCCGAGGACAAGTTCGGCTCGCCAGATGCTGGTCTTTTGATTTGACTCCCGTAGGCGACCTGCGCGTCGTGATAAGGATGAAATGCTGATGAAGACGACACATAAACCTAGCCCCTGTGCCAGCGAAAATAACCAATTATGGTTAAAATTCCCGGCCCTGCTGGGAATCGACCCCGGGACAGCTGTCACCAAAGGCCAGCACCCAAACCATTTAGTCATGGAGCCGGACATTCCATGTGGTGTGGACATCCTTCACTGTAGGAAAGCGGAAAGATCGAAACCTGAGACAGGAAACATAGGGGCCTCCTTCAACCCTATTAGCCGTAAAGGTCATTCAGTTGTTTTCTCTAGCGAAAAATGACGTGGAATTGCTCGATATCATTTATCGTGGCCAGATTTTAATTGAGAAACGTGCTACCAGGGATAGTTGTGTCCAGAGTACAATTCTGGATTGCTGGAAGAAGTAACTGACAGTACTGTACAGTATTACTATTGGTGTTGTTTCCGTAAAACATGTCATGTATATTTAATAAGTGTATGCACTGTGCAATGTAAGGAAGCTATAAGCAAGAGCATATTTTGTGTTAGTGTTGATGAACTAATGTTTATAAATATGTAGTGAGTAAGTAGTAAAACTCGTGTCCTCATCCCGAGGTGGTGCAGCTCTTTTCAGGCACACCCCCAATGGAGGTGAGCTGCACGTAAAATTTCAACCACATACCAGCCCTCCTGCCATTCTTAATGTTTTGGCAGTACCGGGAATCGAACCCAGGCCCCCAAGGACGGCAGCTAATAACACAAACCGTTACGCTACCGAGGCGGACTATAAATGTGTGATTAGAATCATCATTGAATCTACTAAAGCACAAAATCATATAAATATACTGCTTGATTATCTAACGGAGGTATGTACCGATGGTTTTTATTTCATTTATAACCACCTGCGGATATACCAAAGGCAATGGGTTGGGATATAGTACCATATTTGAAGTACTTATGTGATTATTGTGTTCATGAAGGAGCTTTACCACATGAATGGAGAGTTGCTATAGTAGCCCCTGTGTATAAAGTAAAGGGTGATAGACATAAAGCTAAAACTTACAGGCCAGTCAGTTTGATATCCATTGTAGGTAAACTTTGGGAAAGCATTATTTCTGATTATATTAAACATGTTTGCGAAATTAATAACCGGTTTGACAAAAGACAGTTTGGGTTTAGGAAAGGTGACTCCACTGAAGCTCAACTTGTAGGATTCCAGCAAGATATAGCAGATATCCTGAATTCAGGAGGTCAAATGGACTGTATTGAGATTCACCTATCTAAAGCATTTGATAGGGTAGATCATAGGAGATTACTGGCAAAAATGAGTGCTATTGGACTAGAAAAAAGAGTGACTGAATGGGTGGCTATAACTCTAGAAAACAGAACTCAGAAAATTAGAATAGGCGAAGCTTTATCTGAACCTGTTATAATTAAGAGGGGAATTCCTCAAGACAGTATTATTGGACCTTTATGTTTTCTTATATATATCAATGATATGTGTAAAGAAGTGGAATCAGAAATAAGGCTGTTTGTAGATGATGTTATTCTGTACAGAGTAATAAATAAGTTACAAGATTGTGAGCGGCTGCAGGGTGACCTCGATAGTGTTGTGAGATGGACGGTGGGCAATGTAAGATGATAACGGGGTTAAAAGTCAGCTTGTGAGTTTCACAAATAGGAAAAGTCCCCTCAGTTTTAATTACTGCGTTGATGGGGTGAAAGTTCCTTTTGGGGAGCGTTGTAAGTACCTAGGTGTTTATATAAGGAAAGATCTTAATTGGGGTGATCACATAAATATGATTGTTAATAAAGTTTACAGATCTCTGCACATAGTTATGAGGGTATTTAGGGGTTGTAATAAGTATGTAAAGATGATGATGATGATGATGATGCTTGTTGTTTTAAGGGGCCTAACATCGAAGGTCGTCGGCGCCGAGGATGTAAAGAAGAGGGCATATAAGTCTCTGGTAAGACCCCAACTAGAGAATGTTTCCAGTGTATGGGACCCTCACCAGGATTACTTGATTCAAGAACTGGAAAAAATCCAAGGAAAAGCAACTCGATTTGTTCTTAGTGGTTTCCGACAAAAGAGTACCATAACAAAAATGTTGCAAAGTTTGGGATGTGAAGACTTGGGAGAAAGGAGACGAGCTGCTCGACCAAGTGGTATGTTCCGAGCTGTCAGTGGAGGGATGGCGTGGAATGACATCAGTGAACGAATATGTTTGAGTGATGTCTTTAAATGTAGGAAAGATCAGAATATGAAGATAAAGCTGGAATTCAAGATGACAAAGTTGGGCAAATATTCATTTATAGGTAGGAGAGTTGGGGATTGGAATAACTTACCAATTTCCAATTTCTTTGCGATCATTTAAGAAAAGGCTAGGAAAACAAGAGATAGGGAATCTGCCACCTGGGCGACTGCCCTAAATGCAGATCTCTAGTGATTGACTGATTGACACCTTTGTGAGCAGGGTTTCCGCTCAGGACAAGTTTTACTGTATATATATTCAAGTTTTTCATATGCTGTTGAATGTGAGGAAAAGAACGTTAAGAACGACACAAACACCCAGTCCCTAGGCCGGGGATATTACATACATACATACATACATTATCATTATAGACTGTTATGCCTTTCAGCGTTCAGTCTGCAAGCCTCTGAGAATTAACTAAACGTCGCCACAATCCTCGATTTGCAACTAGTGTTGTGGCCTCATTTAGTTCTATACCTCTTATCTTTAAATCATTAGAAACAGAGTCTAACCATCGTCGTCTTGGTCTCCCTCTACTTCTCTTACCCTCCATAACAGAGTCCATTATTCTCCTAGGTAACCTATCCTCCTCCATTCGCCTCACATGACCCCACCACCGAAGCCGGTTTATGCGTACAGCTTCATCCATCGAGTTCATTCCTAAATTAGCCTTTATCTCCTCATTCCGAGTACTCTCCTGCCATTGTTCCCACCTGTTTGTACCAGCAATCATTCTTGCTACTTTCATGTCTGTTACTTCTAACTTATGAATAAGATATCCTGAATCCACCCAGCTTTCGCTCCCGTAAAGCAAAGTTGGTCTGAAAACAGACCGATGTAAAGATAGTTTCGTCTGGGAGCTGACTTCCTTCTTACAGAATACTGCTGATCGCAACTGCGAGCTCACTGCATTAGCTTTACTACACCTTGATTCAATCTCGCTTACTATATTACCATCCTGGGAAAAAACACAACCTAAATACTTGAAATTATCGACCTCTTCTAGCTTTGTATCACCAATCTGACATTCAATTCTGTTGAATTTCTTACCTACTGACATCAATTTAGTCTTCGAGAGGCTAATTTTCATACCATACTCATTGCACCTATTTTCAAGTTCTAAGATGTTAGACTGCAGGCTTTCGGCACAGTCTGCAATTAAGACCAAGTCGTCAGCATAGGCCAAACTATTTACTACATTTCCACCTAACTGAATCCCTCCCTGCCATTTTATACCTTTCAGCATATGATCCATGTAAACTACAAACAGCAAAGGTGAAAGATTACAGCCTTGTCTAACTCCTGTAAGTACCCTGAACCAAGAACTCATTCTACCATCAATTCTCACTGAAGTCCAATTGTCAACATAAATGCCTTTGATTGATTTTAATAATCTACCTTTAATTCCATAGTCCCCCAGTATAGCGAACATCTTTTCCCTCGGTACCCTGTCATATGCTTTCTCTAGATCTACGAAACATAAACACAACTGCCTATTCCTCTCGTAGCATTTTTCAATTACCTGGCGCATATTGAAAATCTGATCCTGACAGCCTCTCTGTGGTCTGAAACCACACTGGTTTTCATCCAATTTCCTCTCAACGACTGATCGCACCCTCCCTTCCAAGATGCCAGTGAATACTTTGCCTGGTATACTAAGCAATGAGATACCTCGATAGTTATTGCAATCCTTCCTGTTCCCTTGCTTATAGATAGGTGCAATTACTGCTTTTGTCCAATCTGAAGGTACCTTACCAACACTCCACGCTAATTTTACTAGTCTATGAAGCCATTTCATCCCTGCCTTCCCACTATACTTCACCATTTCAGGTCTAATTTCATCTATTCCTGCTGCCTTATGACAATGGAGTTTATTTACTATCCTTTCCACTTCCTCAAGCATAATTTCACCAACATCATTTTCCTCCTCCCCATGAGCTTGGCTGTTTGCAACACCACCATGATGATTTCCTTTTACATTGAGAAGATGTTCAAAATATTCCCTCCACCACTCCAGTGATTCCCTGGGATCTATTATGAGTTCACCTGAATTACTCAAAACACTGTTCATTTCCTTTTTCCCTCCCTTCCTAAGATTCTTTATTACTGTCCAGAAAGGTTTCCCTGCTGCTTGACCTAGCCTTTCCAGGTTATTACCAAAATCTTCCCATGACTTCTTTTTGGATTCAACAACTATTTGTTTCACTCTGTTTCTTTCATCTATGTACAAATCCCTGTCTGCCTCGGCCCTTGTTTGGAGCCATTTCTGATAAGCCTTCTTTTTACGTTTACAGGCTGCTCTCACTTCATCATTCCACCAAGATATTCGCCTTTTCCCATCTTTACACACAGTTGTTCCTAGGCATTCCCTTGCTGTTTCTACTACAGCATCCCTGTATGCCACCCATTCACTTTCTATATCCTGAACCTGCTTACTGTCTACTGTTCGAAACTTCTCACTAATCATATCCATGTATTTCTGTCTAATTTCCTCGTCCTGGAGATTTTCTACCCTTATTCGTTTGCAGACAGATTTCACTTTCTCTACCCTAGGCCTAGAGATACTTAGTTCACTACAGATCAGATAGTGATCTGTATCATCGAAAAATCCCCGAAAAACTCGTACATACCTAAAAGATTTCCTGAATTCAAAGTCTGTTAATAATCATTTACAATTAAAAACCCCCTGACCCAGCCGGGAATCGAGCCCGGGGCCGCTGGGTGA
Source organism: Anabrus simplex (assembly GCF_040414725.1). Taxonomy (NCBI): domain Eukaryota; kingdom Metazoa; phylum Arthropoda; class Insecta; order Orthoptera; family Tettigoniidae; genus Anabrus; species Anabrus simplex. Next base: position 1,656,710,554 of record NC_090265.1, read on the forward strand.
CAGGCGGACGCGTCCCCCCCCCCCCTACACCGCAGGGTCGGACTAAAGAAACGTTATAATCGGTTAGTTCCGTTATCTCGGCAACCGGATACTTGTCCCCAACATTCCTACAATTCATTCACAACACACAACAACGCAGGATTTCTACTCACATTGACTTTACAGATATGTGCTCTATTACTGAATCACCCTGTTGGTGATTAAGGGCGATTACGGAGGGGAGGTGTAGCAAGCTACATTAGCCCCCCCATCCGTCATCATTCATCATGCATAGCTCATCGCTCTCCCGTCAGCTCTAGTTGCCAAGGTAGCAGGAAACTGCAGGCGGTGTTTTAATGTCATCCACAAATTGATAGTCTGCAATTCGTCTCATTTTGGAGTGCTAGACACTACTTATGTACCCATTCAGTGTAGATTACTCTATCTTACCCTCTTCAGAGCTTTCTTTTTAATACTTTGATCAATAAGTGGCTATAATCCGTGCAAGTTTGTGAACCCCTCCGTTCAAGGTCTACATCAGATTACAACTCATGCCCCATCCTGTTTAGCCATATTGAAATGAAACATTCTGTGCAATCAAAATGGCGGATATTTTTTCATGGTTGCATTATATTTCATTATATTGTTGTTTCATACAATCAATCAATACTGATCTGCATTTAGGGCAGTCGCCCAGGTGGCAGATTCCCTACCTGTTGTTTTCCTAGCCTTTTCTTAAGTGATTTCAAAGAAATTGGAAATTTATTGAACTCTCCCTTGGTAACTTATTCCAATCCCTAACTTCCCTTTCTATAAATGAATATTTGTCCCAATTTGTCCTCTTGAATTCCAACTTTTTCCTACTTTTAAAGACTCCACTCGACATTATTCGTCTACTAAAGTCATTCCACGCCATCTCTCCACTGACAGCTCGGAACATACCACTTAGACGAGCAGCTCGTTTTCTTTCTCCCAGTTCTTCCCAGCCCAAACTTTGCAACATTTTTGTAACGCTACTCTTTTGTCGGAAATCACCCAGAACAAATCGATCTGTTTTTCTTTGGATTTTTTCCAGTTCTTGAATCAGGTAATCCTGGTGAAGGTCCCATACACTGGAACCATACTCTAGTTGGGATCTTACCAGCACTTATAGGCCCTCTCCTTTACATCCTCACTACAACCCCTAAACAACCTGATAACTATGTGCAGAAATATGTACTCTTTATTAACAATCACATTTATGTGATTACCCCAATGAAGATCTTTCCTTACATTAAAACCTATATACTTACAATGATCCCCAAAAGGAACTTTCACCCCATACCGACACGATGCTGGCATATTTGAGCACCTTCTAATACCATTGTACTGAGCCAGGATCGGACCTGCAAACTTCGATTCAGAAGGCCAGCGCTCTCTCGTCTGAGCTACTCAGCCCGAAAAGTACTCAAATCGGCCGCGCTAGGTACCCATGCAAGTGCTGTGCATAGGGGAAGCTAGTTTTGCATTTCGACTTTCACTTGTTCCCGTTTTAGCTGCTGAAAATATTATTACCCTCCTCGAGTGCATATGGCCTAGTGCCGCTGTACTGCATCTCAATTGTCATTTTTAAAATTTCTAAACAAAGGAACAATGCGATTCTTACTGATGTGCAATCCTGCTATTTGATGTCTCGTGTCCTCCGCAGAGACATGGTACAGGTCTTTCTACTTGAGGACCATGGGCGTCCTGTGCATCTGAACTTGTGGTGATGATGAGGTGGGGAGAGGGAGAAACCTGGTGTCGGTACATAGCCTAATCCTGTCGAATAACACCAAGGGAAAGGCTTAACGTCCCCAAACGACGTACGAATCACCATCAGCAGTGTCATTCCATATGAACAATATGGAGAGGTTTGGAAATGAACCCACACTTTTGGCACGCTATCTATGATCAGAAATTATATACCACCACCTTTCTCAACCTGCCGGCCAACATGATAGTACCGGGCGAGTTGGCTGTGCGGTTAGGGTCGCGCAACTGTCAGCTTGCATCCGGGATACAAGTCGGCAGCCCTGAAGATGGTTTTCCGTCATTTCCCATTTTTCACATCAGGGAAATTCTTGGGCTGTACCTTAATTAAGGCTACCGCCACTTCCTTCCCACTCCTTAGGCCTTTCCTGTCCCATCGTCACCATAAGACCTATCTGTGTCGGTGCGAAGTAAAGCAAATAACAAAATAAAAAACATTATAGTGAAATTTTCTTCCACCACGGGACTCGAACCATCTAATCTCGGTGTCAGACGATACACACTTGACGCCACCACCAGTTGTTGTTGGTGGTGGTGGTGGTGATTGTTGTTTTAAGAGGAAGCACAACTAGACAACCATCCTCTGTATAACACTAATCACAGAGAAAAATGGAAGGGGTCCGACACTTCGAAAAATGAAGGTATCAGCCAAAGGAAGACAAAGGCCACGAAGGGCATGAAAATGAAAGACTCCCTAGGCCTCCTTGCGTAATAGCGTCGGGGTCTGAAAAGAACAAGAGTTGACCAAGGGAGGTCGATAGGATAGTTGAAAGTGAGGAGCCTGGCACAAGTAAGTGGAAGCAATGCCAGGACTCAGCTGAGGACCCCGTGATCGCCAACACACGCTCCAAAGTTCAGAGCCCCTGAGGCCGCCTTTAGTCGCCTCTTACGACAGGAAGGGGATACCGTGGGTGTTATTCTACCGTCCCCACCCACAGGAGGACCCCCAGTTGGCTATTGTAATTTGATATTGTGATATTCATAACATGCTATATTTTGACGTGATCGAGCCTGTCTGTCTGTCTGTGAAGGCTACTCTCAAGAACCACTGGATGAATTTTGATGTGGTTTTCACCATTCCATTAAGCGTTTCTCTAGCAAGGTTTATGTATAGAAACATCCATCTATATCCAAGGAAGCCGAGCAGTAACGATTTCAGTGAAGCAAGTCGAAGAAAAGAAATGGACGTTCGTGCGCCTTTTTAGCGTATGCTGATATCTGCATGCTATCTGGCTGAACAATAGTCTTCTTGGCAAGAAAAGGTTCAAAATAGGCTACAATTCCCACAGGTTCATTAGGTGTACAGAAAGAATTATATTTTTGTATCAGTTCAACTGGTCTTGGATCTGAAGCAGTTTTAGCTGTGTTCATGGGCGTTTAAATTCTTGGTTGAGGGTTGGAATGTGCTTCCCTCTGCCTCAAGAACAAACTGAGGAATTGTTTGTTACGCCTGAGGATCTCATATGTTGATCGCGAGGTATCCAAAATATCTGCAGCCATCTAGCCGAGCAAGCTTGGCAAGCCGAGACCCCATAATGAGATGCAGGCCTATATGCTATGCCTCTTTTTATGAGAATATAAAATTATAAATTGATCAAATATTTTATCATGATCAATTATTAGTACAATATTTCTACTAAGAACGGGATTTTTTATTTGTAAAGGAAGTACCTAAACTGAAAAGGGCGCAAACCTGTCAAAATGAACTGATAATAACAATGGTGGAATATGGCTTGACAGGAGCTCTTGTGATTGTGTGCTGGCTTGTAGTATTTGTTCTTTTGTGGTTCATTATTATATTTAATTATTTACTAGCTGATGTACCCGTGCTTCACTACGGGATTCTCAGAAAGACTGACTTCGTGGTTTTCCTAACTGAAGTCAACATCAGGGAGAGAGTCATCTCCGTACAGACAATGAAGGCCCTTGGAGTGGTGGAAGGTAAAGGCTTCCACTATCCGTAACCTCGGCACGTGATGGGGTAGAGTGTTTAGCTCTACGCCCGGCCTTCTTTGCCCCCCAGAAATTAACCGGGTACTCATTTTTGATGTAGGCTGAGTGAAACTCAGGACCATGTGCACCTCCAGAAGTGGAAACGTAGTTTCTTAAATTTTACGACTTCCTGACGGGGATTCGAACCCACGTCCTTCCGGGCGAACCGAGTACGCCTTTACCACCTCGGCCAGGCAACATAGGTCATTACAAAAACATCAGTAGGAATGTAGCGACTAAAAGCAATGTTATATAAAATACTCGATCAAATAAAAAACTGAACATTTTCTCGCTTTTAACGAACAGTAGGCGGTGCCGATCTAACAGTCCTAAGTTCCACAGCTTGAATGACCAGGCCGAAGACAGCAGTGAATACTCCTCTGCCATTATTCCGTGAAATATGCACACTGATCATTCCAGTCAGTGCCTCAGAGTAGGGATTGAATAGCTGGAATACAATGATGAACCAGTAGTATCAGAAAATTTATGAACCAGAAGAATGGCATGCTGAAGAAGAATGTTATCTAACTCCCCAACTACTTCCCGCAAATATTCAGGCAGGCTGTTTCACTCGGTACGACTGGGCAATTTGGCCGTGTCGTTAGGGGCGCCCAACTGTGAGCTTGCATCCGGGAGATAGTGGATTCGAACCCCACTGTCGGCAGTCCTGAAGAGGATATTCCGTGGTTTCCCATTTCCACACCAAACAAATGTTGGGGCTGTACCTTAATTAAGGCCAAGGCCGTTTCCTTCACACTCCTAGTCCTTTCCTATCCCATCGTCGCCATAAGACCAATCTGTTTCGGTGCGAAGTAAAGCAGATTTTAAAAAAAACGGTACGCAGCAGTAATCCTATCTATCGGAGATGAGTGGCAACAGAAGACACAAAGCACATCACAACAATGGTTAATTAAATGTTATTGTTGATCAATTTTATGAACTTTCTCTATTGTAGCCCTTCACATTTAGTTTTCTTTCGAGTCTGCGATATTAGAGCGTCTTATAAAATGAGTTATAGCGTAGACGGTAGTTCCTCATTCTCCGACTTTACATACCGATTTTTAGTAGGTTCGGTTTACCTATTTTCTCGTGACTCGGCGCTGATATGGACTGAGTAACAAAAATCTAAATTCATGAATATCTCTGTGGTCAAAGCCAATCTTTGTTGATTATTGATATCATTGTTCCAGATGTGGAGGCGAAAAACAAATGGCAAAACCTAAGAAGAAATGTCATGAGGGAGCGACGTAAACTAAAGACGGCAATTTCAGGGTCTGAGGTAGACGGGGCACAAGTCAGTTGGCCATTCTTCTCTGTGATGTTATTTTCGGATGAAAGCTTTCGAATGAGGAAAAAAAAGGAAACGTTCCAGACGAAAGCGAACAGATATCGACGATTGGAACTGCCCATGAAATTGGAAATTCGCAAGCAGCAAGCAATAACTGTGTGACTCCTACAGAACTCCATGCCAGTTGTGATACCTCAGGTGACCTACAGCTACAAGTCAGACCAGGAAATTCAAGGTCCGCTGCTGAAACTACCGCGTCAAGGGAGAAGAAACGGAAGCAAACTACTTCTGAAGATGAGATAGACAGGCGATATTTAGAACAATGGAAAAATTATCGTCGGCTGATGGGGACAATAACGACCCAGATCTATTTTTCAAAAGTTTGCTGCCGCAAATCAAACGATTGAGCTTAAATGAGAACTTGAGTTTTAAAGTCGAGATCGCTCAACTGCGCAAATTTCCTGCCAATTGTCCGTTCTTCACCTTCCTGCGAATCATTCCAAGCTTCGGCCTCTAGTACTTACACAGAAACTGGCAATTTGCAAGATCAACAACTAGATAAATTGTCCTTCTTTCCCCAAAGCTATTATGAACAACAACAACCTCCTGACTAATAAAACACTTCTTTTTGAACTCAGCAGTTAGTAGATTTTTCTTCTTCTTTTATACAATTTTCTTAAATGCCTGTGTGCTGTAATTATGTTAATATCATTGTAATTATAATATTTATGTTAAAATACAATTTGTATTGACATTAATTTGAGTGGTGTAATAAATACTAATTTGCATTAAAAGTAGTATTTGTGTTAACTTATTTTAAAAATATTGCTAGCCGAAGCTCTGGTTGTATGGTCTTTCGGTAATTAGTGTTTTGCTTTTCAACTTCCTTCCGCACCAGGTCATTAAGCTTCACAAAACTTTCATATCTCATTCCGAAAATAATCATAAAATTTGACGGATCGTTCACCAAGTCGGGAAACAAATGAGAGAAAGCACCATAGATATCCTTCCTGAAATTAATCGGATGAACCCACAATCGCGATCTTGCCTTTTTTCTTCGGCGAACTATCCGGCGCAAAACTATAAATTTAACTAGCTAACTTTCAATTTCCAAGGCAGAAGGTAAACTTAATTCTATCCACATCTTGTCCTTTCATCTGGGGGTGTGACTGGACTGGACGTGTTTAGTTTGAAACCACATGACTTTACTAGACGGGCTTGGCTTCAAGGGACCTAGACGTACCTAGACGTGACTGGATTGACTTTTAAAGACTTCTTTTGTGTGAAACCAGCCTAAGTGTCGACATAATCTTTAAATTTTCGTGTCGGGAGAGTAGCTACGGAGCTGAAGGAAGAGAAAGGCCTAGGATTGGGAATGTAGCGGCCGTGGACTTAATTAAGGTACTACCCCGGTATTCGCTCGTCTGAAAATGAAAAACCATGGAAAGCCATTTTCAGGGCTGCCGACGATGTGATTCGATCCCATAATCTCCTAAATTCAAGCTAACAGCTACGCGACCATAACAGCGACTTGTTGTTTTAGATCTACATACATACGATGTTGCCATTCAGCATTCAGTCTGCAAGCCTCGTGAATGAATGGAGCCTCTGCAAAGTCTTCTATTTTCAGGTTCGGTAGCACTGTGGCCTCTTTCAGTTCCACACCTTTTATAATCACAAGACTCAGATTTGCCGAATGTACCTAAGAAGGAAATTATTTCTTGTTTGAAGGGACCTAACTAACCTCACAATCATCGTGCCTAATCGTGAAAGCTATCTAGGTAAGAAGGAGATACGGTATGAAAGAAATTCGTAGCATTTTCGTGGAAATTGTTCGCCCCAAAGTGGTGAATTAACCTAAATGGTTCCAGAAACAGAACACTTTCGGTGCTTAACTCCCTCTACTAATCCCCCAGTCGTAAAGAAAAAAAGCTCGCCATCAATCAAGTTCGGCGAGCAGCTGCGTGTACGATGAAGCGCTCAATTGTTCTCTTCACTAACAGGAGAACAGAATAAATAAAGGAGTTTCAACGTTGTTTATAAGCCTAAACTAGCAATACGAGTTATCCATGCGCATATCTATGCATTAACTTCCAGTCGAATTCCCGCTGTAGCCTCATTTATCCATACACATCTGTTGACCAAACATTTAGTCTTGTTTTCTTTGTAGTTTATAGAAGCTGGAATAATTAAATCAAACAAGCTTGTAGTTTTATGAGTGGTGGTGGTGATTATTGTTTTAAGCGGAAGTACAATTTGGGAACCATCCTCTACATAACACTAATCAGAGGGAAAAATGGAAGGGAACCGACACTTCCGAAAATGAAGATATCGGACAAAGAAAGACAAGGGCCACGAAGGGCGTGAAAATGAACGACTCCCTAGCCCTCGCAAACCTAATAGCGTCGGTGTCGGAAAAGAACAAGAGTGGACCAAGGGAGGTCGGATAGGATAGATGAAAGTGAGGAGCCTGGCACAAGTAAGTGGAAGCAATGCCAGGACTCAGCTAAGGGCCCCGTAGTCGCCAACCCACGCTCCAAAGTTCAGAGCCCCAGGGGCCCCTTTAGTCACTTCTTACTATAGGCAGGGGATACCGTGGGTGTTATTCTACCGCCCCCACCCACAGGGGGATGTAGTTTTATGACCTTGTTGATATCCTTATCATAGCTTCGTAATATCCAGTTTTATATGGATTTCGAACTACAAGGACGTGACTTTTTATTTCAGTAATAAACTACATTCGCTGTGATTTAATCCGCGCCCGCCATGGCGTAAGTCAGTGACAATCTCATTCGGAGTCTATAATGAAAATCTATGTATGTAGACTATGAAAAGGGTAAAGAATTTCTAATTCTTCAGAATAATTTGGCTCGGTTGTTGCACATCCTCGTTAGGTACATTAACTTCATCATTTAACTAGGTAACCTCCATTAAAAACACATATAAACAAATAACGATCGACAAGCGCATACCGGGTACTTCTCGTGAGACATCTATCGGTAGTATTTCAGTACATCTCTATTCATTTAACAATCCGTCACCTGATAGTTCGATGTGCCAGTCGACTACTTCATTACGAGTCTCGATTCTCGAATTATAAACTAGATAGATAAGGCATGGCCACCGTATGTAGACTGAACTTGGCCCATTTGATCCAACTCATTCCAAGGCCTCCGATACACATTTCTGCCGTTGACGTTCCTCGCCATTTATTTACATTTATCTTCTGTCTGGAGAAACTGCAATGTTTATTTAATTCTGTATCTCGTGCTACGACATCCTATCATCGACCATTATCTAATGAGATACCATGAGGTTCTGAGCTTATTATTTTGTGGGTACCTTCAATCCGTTGTCTGTTATTCATTTGGTTGAGCGAGTTATTTGAATTTCTGAGATACTTGGGCGTGTAATAACTGGACGTACGATTTCATTAATTCATATGTTACCATAAACTTCCATCCAACATTCTGGTACACAACTTGGCATAGACTTTCATGTATTCCAATTTCCCGGATGTCAGAATCATTTGTTCTCCTGGCTGTCCGCGGTATTCGCAACATCCTTCTCCAACACCACATTTCAAAGGCGTAGATTTGGTTCCTGGCTTTAGCTTTTATGGTCCAATTTTAGCATCCATACAGGAAGATCGAATACACAAGCGAATGCACTCATCTCTTCTTCGTATTCATAGATATCGCTCTATCCTGCCATATCTTCTTTAATTTTGCCATAGCTGTACGTTCTTGAATGTTACGACGTTTGATTTCTTTTTCGCAGCTACTTGTATCCTCGATACAAGGAAACTGACTGACTCTTTGGAGATTGTTCAGGTGCTGTTGCAGTTGAATCTCTGCACCTATGTTGACAATCATTAGTTTTGTCTTGCTCTTATTAATTTCCACGCCAAAATTGTGACCTTCCTGTTGTACACGATCCATTATCTCGACAAGCTCCTGTGCACTGCTGGCTACAAGTGCGGTGTCGTCCGCAAAACAGAGGTTATTATTTCTCTTCCCATCAATCCAAAATCCTCCGTCCCAACTTCCGAGGGCATGCCTCATGATGTATTCACCATAGATGTTAAACAATTGAGGTGATGAGATGCATCCATGTCTCACACCTTTGGAGACTTTGAATCTTGATGATAGATCACCATCAACTCTGACTTTGGCTAAGTTGTTATTGTATAAGCCCTTTATAAGCGAAATGAGATGAGTTGGAATTCCCATTTCCCCTAGAACACACCACAACTTCGGCCACAAAACACAATCAAAAGCCTTTTGGTAGTCAATGAAGCACAGAAACAAAGGAATGTTGAATTCATGTGCCTTTTCAACCAAATGACGAGCATTTAGAATCTGTTCTCTAGTCCCTCTTCCCGTGACAAAGCCAGCCTGTTCTGATGGAAGCTGGTATCTAATGTAAGGCTTCAAACGTACCCTCATGATATAGTGTAACCGTTCATCGCCATGCCATAGGCATGTTAGGAGGTTTAGTCAATCATATATGCCCTTTTCCGCAACATTCTGCGACATATAATGTCTTAATGAACAGTTTGCGTTCCAAACCGGGACACGAGTTGCGATACGCAAGCTTGAAGGGATCAGGTCTCTGTGCTGTATCGAGCGAAGGACAGCGCATTACCGCGGAACCTTGAAATTGCGCTCTCAATCGGTGCGAGAGAGAAGAAGAGATGACGCTACGCGTGAAAATGTATGTTGTCAGAGAGTGGGGTGAATTAAGCTGTGTTAACCCCAACAAATAAAAATCCTTACTGATTCAACACCGCATTCATTGGTGCCAGTCCACTATATTTAACTAAGAAGAAGGAGAAGAAGAATACATTTTTCTGAGATAATCTATGGAAATTTATAAGTCAGGTCTCATTCGAACCGACGTATTTTATGCAAATTGTTGATGCATATAAACGCAATACTTTAATAGTGGATCGGTAATGACGCATGTCATATAGCAGCGCGCAGACTGAAACCAAGGGCTAAGATTTGGCAACATGAGAAAAAAACGTGGGAGTAGTTACGAGATAAACCACGACGCGTGAATTTATAAAAGGACGCTTTTGAGATTGTGAACGACCCGCTGATCAGATAAAAATGAAACTAGATCAGTGCAAAACAGGGGTCAAGTGCTATAATTTGATTACTGTCACGTCGCTGAAAGATTACGTTTAGCGGAGCGGAATTTTGATTGGGGGCGTGGATTACCGCCTCTCCGACCACTCAGCCCAAATACTATAAATAAAACCCGGACCTAGATGCAGGATCCCATTGCAATTTGTGCAGCTGCAGTACTTAAGTGTCAGTGTTGAACTATGGATAACAGTGTGTGAAGTGCTGTGTTGAAGAAAAACATATCAGTACGGTGTAAATATCGCGAAATAAGCCGTGTGGGACGAGATAAAGTACAGTAATGATTAATAGAGGTGTTATTTCAACATTTAATTCACTAAATATTTGTGACTTCAGTTACGGCTTTTAATGCAATCATCAGAGAACGGGCAAACGCATCAGGTCGTTTAGAAGTGGTGAGACTGCCGATTACATTCAGTAATTGATAGTGGCCGATTTTAAGACATTTAAATAGTGAGTGACGCTCAGTAAATTAAAAGAACGATGTTCGTGATAGGAAAACGTTTGCATACTCCATGGACACTCGTGGTAACAATTAGTCAGGTTGTGTGATAAAAGGGGAAATGAATAGTGATTTATACAAACTTACCGCTATTTGGGTTAGTCGATTTGAATCAATAAGTGGATCTAATCCCCAGTAGGTTTTTTTTGTTTTTTTTTTTGAAAACACATGAACAGTGTTCATTAACCAATTTACCATTTTTGCCTGTATGTTCGTGAGTGATCGTCAAACCCAGGATTGGAATCAACTAGAGTCGCGCCTAGTGCCTGCATTCATATCTGCAGGGAACGTCTAGTGATTCCAACAGTAGAAGACATGGACGGTACCACATGGGAAAGGAACCAAGGACTATTTAAGGGTGAAGCTGTCGTCATTAAGATCTAAAAAACCAGGTGTACCCTCGAGATGGCAGCAAACCACACGCAGTATCGATAAGTACATTTTTTAAATATACTAAAGCATGAGATCTACATGTCTATATCGACATATTTATGAATAGCAGTTTGTTGATTTTATATAATTAATAATATTCAATATGTGTGTGACTGGGAAAGATTATTTTATTAATTTAATTAGGATTTCTTATGTGATTTAAGGATAATTACTAATATTTCAGCGGGCTTATTTGCTTGAATTAGTATATAAGGTACCATAAAATTTTAGAGCATTTGAAGCATATGTTTAAGGGGAAATGGCACTTCAGGTAAATTTATAATTTCTTCCTAATGTTACTAAATGGTATGGATCTTCATAATCATTTGAATATAGATTATGTATTCGCTTCACATGGTAATGCATGTATTTATAAATCCCATAATAATTAAGAATGTGATCATTGAAGATGTTCAAGACCGAGGTGCAACTTGTGAATTGTATAGATACGAGAGTGAGATGGTATTACTTAAATGACCTGTGTGAATAAAGTCTTCCGTGCAAATAAATAATGTGGTTTTGAGATGCAGTAGCGTGACAATGGGGAAGATGAGACTTGTGAAATGTTTGAGATGACAGAATGAGAAAGAATTAGAATAATTATGGTTAAGGCGACGTATTGAATTAGGCTGTATATGGCCGGAGTAATAAGAAATAAGAATTGGCGGCCCTTAAATAAATGTGTACTTGGAAACGAACCAAAATGAGAAGAAAGAAAGAAAGAAAGAAAGAAAGAAAGAAAGAAAGAAAGAAAGAAAGAAAATAGAAAATGTCTTTGTGGCCGCTATGTAGAACACTGACCACGACTAGAGAGACAGATTTATGATGAAAATGGATTTGTCTGGTCCCATGTGCGGACAGAGTCGCTTCTAAAAGCCTTCAGAATTTTAACCACTAGTAAGTCCCCTTCACTTACCGCTGCATTGACAATCGCATGCTAATAAAATATTATGACTAACGTTGAGAATTTTATGACTCTGTGAAGAACGTATTCCTCTCCATTTTTTATTTATTAGCTCGTGGTAGGAGTTTCAGATTTTTGCACCTTGGAAGCTGGAGAACGTGGGTTCGACCCGCGTCAGAACGATGGATTTAACCTGATACCATATGGATTGACTAGGCCATATCTTCAAGATGTGTTGTTTGCTAATGTGTTTAATATTTCTCTGTGTAATGTTTTTATGTATTTCTGTTGTTCTCAAGTGTTTATGGTGATGGGTAGGAAACCAGCGTTGTGTTGATCCGCTTCGAATATAACAGGGTCAAGTAAGCCCAGGATACGTGTATGTGTTTAGTATACAGTAATATGCAATTGATGTGGCCAAATAGACCATGTGTTTGATATGCGGCGATGTAATCTCGTGCGTGAAAAATGTACTAATTTAATCTGCATAAATTCCACAACCATGACAGCCAGCTAGTAATATGACTTAATGAGATAGTGTCATCCTGATCTTGTGGTCAATCCATTCAAATAATAGATACCATCGAGTATCATAGCTCAGAGATAAATAAAACCATCGAGTATCATAGCTCAGAGATAAATAAACTTGCGTTTGTGCAAAATGTATATAGTATTATTGTGCGCTAATAAGGTGATTTAAAGTATGCCAAGCGATAACCAAAACAGTGTACGAACTGACAAGGGCGTTGAGGCATACTGTATACAAATGATTGCTTTACTATTGATTATTTTTTATCTCGTGTATTTTATCGTGTGGTTCTATCAGTTTAATAAAATTCTTAGTAAATATTGGGAACAAAACTCTTCTCATTTAATAATAGTAATGTATTCCTCTTACATTATAGAAAACCGTACTTTCGTTATATTTAATGTAGTGCCCATTTTCTTTTACGAACATTCCATTAACCGTATGTTTCTGAGCTTTAGACGTTGTCGCAATGAAAGTAGGGAGTATGGGACTTCGAGCCCGGAAAGTGAATTCCGAAGGTTCTCATCCAGGAACTCCATTTATATATTTATTTGTGAAGCCGAATTATTTGATTGATGCCCTCATATGCCCGCGATGGGTACAACAGATTATTAAAAACGCAATCAAACCATATTTCATGACCTCAAAACGTTATGTACGTACCCATGAGGTCCTGTTATTTGAAGTGACAAATTAATGAGTTTTAATAGTTTGCTTCACTGTGCAACGTTTCAGTTATGAACCTTTCCCTAAAAGGAAGTGACATCCACGACTTCAGCGTCTAGTCCAATATTTTATCCGTGCTTTCACAATCCGTGTTACTGCGTATCATTATTCTGGAGTGAGTTTATTTCCCTCAGTTTATTGTAATTATTTTCCCGTGTGGGAAGCTCTTCATGGTATATTGTGCACGCTCATGTATTCATCCCATATTTTGGATAATGTCCTTGATGTTAAGACCCATATACAGCAACATAATTGGTTGGTCAAAACCACACCAAGTTACGACCCCAATAAATTGTAAAAGGTCGGGAAGAAGAAGATTTAGATTTTAAGAGGAAATCCATACATTCCAGTGTCAACTTAGTTAATGTGACTTAAACGCTTTTAGTCTATCGAACAAATTAGTTCAAAACATATATACACTACAGTATAACATATCTGTAAAAAATATACACTGTTAAACAAAGAATGGCATGTTTCTTTCCATAAGTTAAGAACATTCTCAGACTCTATCAAATCACTTTAATCATGCGTATGTATGCACAATACTCTTAACTGTGTGTAAACTAGTCAATGCTTATGAATTGGTGATGGTATCAAAAAATAACCAAGTAGTTATCCTCTACTGTCACTTTAGTAAATTGTGGACATTTTTCTGTACTCTTGTCAGCTACTGTTGTCCATACAGAGCCCAGATATTGTTGCTGAAGGTAACGGACGGCAGCAGGTAAGATAAGTACGTAAAGAGTTCCATAATTTACTAAAGTGACATTAGAGGAGTAATGCATTCATTATTTGTTCATAGCATCAACAGTCCGTTACAATTGACTAGTTCACGCAAAGTAAACAATACTTTACATATGATTTATAGTGATTTGATAGAATCTGAGGATGTTCTTATAGAACGAAACACGTCATTCTTTGTTTGATAGCATGTATTTTTTACGGGTATGTTCTAGTGTTGTACATTTTGAATTTATGTGTTGACAGACTCAAAATCTTATAAGTTACAGGAATTAGATTGATAAACATTTCACCTATAGGAATAACAACATTGTAAATGTCAGAAAAATGACAATGAAAGGCATCGTCAACTCATTTCGTTAAGGCATAATCAACATAAAGCACCAGGATACTTCCTACCCAGATCTAGCTTAGAAACAGGTATGTTAGGAACATGATGCCCAGTTTCTATTACCTAATCAAATGTTGGCACCCAATTGCCGTTAAGGTGTTTAGGAAACGCAAATATTCACCCTTTATGATCCGGTAGAGACTGATTCCGTGTGCGGTCCGCATTCAACAGATATAAGATCATAGCTCAAAAATGTTTCTTGCGGCGAGAGGATTTGATGCGGAGGCGACAATGAGATTCACCGTCAAGCCGAACCTTCAAAGTCCAGAACCACTATTATAGTACCTCATAGATACTATAGTTAGCTTCTGGGACGCCCGTCGACATCGAGTTCTGGCACAAGACGGCAAGTTCCATCGACCAAGGAACTACTCTCGCCGCCCAGCTCCCCTACCTATACCCCCAATTTGGTACCTTCTTCCCTGTTCCTCCGTTGATGGATATTCGTTGTCTCGTACCGAACTGTGGGCCGACGTACGTCGCGACTTTTTGGTGTAATCTCTTCGTGTGGTAGGTCGTCACGCTTTGTTGGGGGCGTAGTTGGGGCCCCACAACTACATCAGCTAACCATCACAGATGGAGCTCTGGTAGTTCAGTTTATCGCTATACTAATGTTTATGAATGTACCATATTGTAAAAATAAAATATTATCAAATAATATTGTTGTTACATTTATTATATATCATCTTGTAATCGCGTCAGGTCTAGACTTCAGGTAGTTCCTACTGGAAGAAGAATGGATTCATTTCGAATAACTGTTTTGTTTAAAATGTTAACATACCTCGGATGACGGAATATGCAAGTTATATATCATTTCATGTTTCTACAACCAATTTTGAGACATAAAGGGATTATACTCCCATATCTTTTACTTTGAACTTCCGCTGGTAGTTTTAGAAGGAAATCTCAGGCACGTGTAATGTGAATGACAGCAATGAAGCGAAACATCTAACCGTCACACACAACTATGAAGTTAATGGTGGTGTTGAATCTGATCATCACAGATGGACTCTGTTAGTTCAGTTTATCGCTATACTGTGTGCTCAAAATTTATAATGTTCATGTAATAAGTGCACTTGTCAACACCAGAGTGCAGCATCAGCCTGCAGCACTTGCTGCTAACAGCATGGCAACCTACATTGGTGTTCCACACACATGTGGGCTGTTACAGGAAGGAGTGGTGAGGAATAACATTGACAACTTAAGGGGTCTGTGAGGTATCGGTTTCCTAGGCTAATGAGACATGTCTGGCCGTGACATCCCAGGGAAGGGTGGTGTCAGTTCCTCACCAGAGGGGTAATTTAATTGGTGTGTTTTTAGTTCTGTCTATAATTGTTCAGTTTCACTGAGTTTAATGGTTCTTTGTTTTATGTAATAGAATTGTGAACATGTATCTGGGCTAAATGCCTGCAATGTTCAATAACTTACTTACTTACTTACTTACTTACTTACTTACTTACTTACTTACTTACTTACTTACTTACTTACTTACTTACTTACTTACTTACTTACTTACTTACTTACTTACTTACTTACATGGGTGTGAGATACTTCAGGTTAGGTTTGAGAGACATGATGCGACATGAGCTGAGACATGTGGAAGGACACAAATCTACCTCCACATTCGTGTAGATTAAAACTTGTTGTACATTAAGTTTGTATTAAGTGTTGTAATTCATGTTCAATGAGTGCGCTTGCAGTCGGGAGATAGTTGGATCGAACCCCACTGTCGGCAGCCCTGCTGATGGTTTTCCGTGGTTTCCCATTTTACACCAGGAAAATGCTGGTGCTGTACATTAATTAAAGCCGTGGCCGATTCCTTCCCACTCCTAACCCTTTCATATCCCATCGTCTCCATAAAACCTATTTGTGTCGGTGCAACGAAAAAGAAATAGTAGGAAAAAGAAAAACATAAATGTGCACATAGTAGGTTATTTACATTATATTTCATACATATGATTATCTTTTGATCCGAGTGATTTGCAGTCACCCCACATCATGCATAGCAACCGTTATACAGTCCACTTACCAGTAATTCACAACAACAACAACAACAACAACAACAACAACTACAACAGAACACTGTGTATATGAATGTATAAAGACAAAGACACCTCCGTACAGGCCATGAAGGCCCTTGGAGGAGTGGAAGGTAAAGGCTTCCACCATTGTTAACCGCGCCACGTGATGGGGTAGAGTGGTTAGCTCTATGACCGGCCGCCTTTGCCCCCAGGAATTAACCTGGTACTCATGTTTGGTGTAGGCTGAGTGAGCCAGGCAGCCCCTATATGAATGTATAATGCTGTAAAAAAACAGAGATTATCAAATAATATATTGTTGTTACATTTTATTATACACTAGCAAATGTATCCGCGTTTCGCTACGGTATTGTACATTGTATACGGATTTCTACTTAAATTACTATACACGCAGTGAGAAAGATTGTATTAAATTGTACGTCTCTTAGCGTAATCCGAGAAACACCAAGGGGCGGACCCCATACGTTGCTTCAGATGTACAGTGCGCGTTGGGAAGTGTTGATGATAATGGCAGGCCACGTTTCCTACTGCTATTCACTATCGAGTTCGGGAGTTTCCATTATAGTAATAATTAAGGGGGGAATTCCTCAAGACAGTATTATTGGACGTTTTGTGAGATGTTCCTGACTCGCTGACTAATTTTACAAACATATAAATCTGCTTTTAACTTGAAAAATCTGAATATCTGCATTTAAAATGGAAATTATGAAAATTAACATTCATTAAATAAAATACACACTTGTTGAACCTTGTACTCACACTTACTTGTTACCTGCTTACTTACACATACGTTATTCGAAGGGCGCCAGCTGTCACTCAGTACAGCAATAACAGAATGAGACTCTTGACTATCTCTAGGGTGTGGGGTAATAAGCTTACTTTTGACAACATACCATATAAGTTCTGGGAAAAGGAGATTGGCGTTCGGTTTCCCCATTAATTTTGAGGTTAAGATATTCTACTGTCAATGAAATGAAACTATGAATTCGTTTGATAGAACAATATATATTCTTTAAATAATATATCCAAAAATAGTGAGTCTTGTTACGATAAAACAGATGAGAATATGAAATTATGACATTGCAAGTGAAAGAAACTAGGCATGAATTTGAATTCTTCTTGACCGGACATTTAACAATTTATACGAAATATTTCCCTCACTGATTCACTTGACTGTACCTTCAACACTTTTAGTGTAATTACGACGTATTCCTTTGCTCTGGTGTTTACTGTAGATGTGTCACGCCTAACTTGGTGATACATCCTTGTGACTGCTTCTTCTCCATCTCATCTGACTTCTTTGTAAGTCAATATGGTATTACCTCTTGGTAGGTCCTGGGTTGCCCTCTCTGACTCCATGGTAAGCCCTTGCGTCCGTGTCTTCCACTAAGTGACGGACCAACCATTTGGTCTCACTCTCTCAATGACCAATAATGGCTCACTGAGTCTTCACCATCTCTCGTTCACACTGGTTGACTGACCAACTAAGGCCTCTTGATCTAGTAGACTACTTCACTGTACTGCATCCGTATAACTAATGACTGACGCTACAATATGCACCCACCTTATATAGACGTTGGTTGACACAGCTACGTAATCTCCAGAAATAACCATGACATACTCCCACAACGCGGCAAATATTACATACAGTGGTGAAATAGCCCGGAGGCGGCTAACTCTCTGAGCGCATATTCTAAATAAATACGATGACATAGCCATGGCGCGGCGATGACTTGGCAGAATCGCCACTAATCTTGCACAATGTCCCAACGTCACACCCAATCTCTGATATATACAACAATTCTCACTGTACAGGTATTGAGTGTTATTCTACAAATACGTATATATGCATACATCTAAGTACAATCTTGCAAGCAACAGGCAATTGCAAAATCGAATTGAATAAAACGGATAATTACAATAATAGTAACAATATCACAGATAAAATAATAATAATACTGACATAATAATAATATTAATAATAATAATAATAATAATAATACAGATAAAATCATACAATAATAAAATACAGATATCATCTTGTAACGGGATTTGAACCGTTACAGTTTATATTTTCTTACATATATAAATGACATTAGTAAAAAACCGGAATCTGAGATAGGCCTAAGGCTCTTTGCGTATGATATTATTCTGTATAGAGTAATGAATAAGTTACAAGATTGTGAGTAACTGCAATATGACCTCGATGATATTGTGAGATGAACAGCAGGTAATAATGTGATAAACGGGGTTAAAAGTCAGGTTGTGAGTTTCCCAAATATATTGTTGTAATAAACTCGATCTGACTCCATAGATTCAATATATTTACTATTTAAACTCAATAACAACACATAATCGTGATAGATTACCGACTTAGACAACAACACTAATTCACTTCACTGGTCCAAGAGTCACCATGACACACACCAAAAAACAAAATAGCCTAAAAATACTACATAGTTCAAAACAATTTAAATCTCAACATTTCTCCCACCCTGAAATTGTGGGAATAATTTCAGTCACTTTGATATCACAAATAACTGATGCCTGCTAATATCACGGGACCCTTTCTTCAGCACAGTTCCATAGTCTATAACTTAAGAGGAGTATTTTGGATTGGGGACCACTCTGCGACCACTACGGGTTCTGTACCCATGGGGAATGTTATCAGGTGGAGAGGCTTTGGAAACTAAGGGATCCTCACGAGTGTCTATCTCCAGAGGGTACAGTCGTTCAATAGGTCTTATCAGTGTTCCATCTTTCAGTCTTAACTTGGCTACCCAAGATACACCGTCCTTTCCAGGAAAGACAGACACTATTCTTGCTAGTGGCCACTCCACTCTCTTTTGTTGCTCGCAACCAACCAGAACCACATCACCTTCCTTCAAAGTCGATGTTCCTTTTCCTTTGGGACGCTGGATCAGCTGGGACAGGTATTCCTTCCTAAAGCGTTGTTTCAGTTCTTGCATCAGGTGTTGTCGGTAGCGCAGGCGTGCCTGGAACTTCTCCTTCTCGAGATGATCAATATCTTGCACAAAACCCTCTCCAACATCGTTAAGAAACATTGATGGTGTCAAAGGATTAAAATCCTCAGGATCCTCTGATATGTAAGTCAGTGGGCGTCCATTAATAACGGCCTCTACATCACAAAGCGAAGTCAGTAATTCTTCGTAAGTGAGTACAGACCTTCCGAGCATTCGTCTCAACAATTCTTTAATGGAACGGACCAGACGTTCCCACCATCCTCCCCACCAACTTGCAGTAGGGGGATTGAACTTCCACTCTATTTCTTGAAACCTAGATTGTTGCTGAAGTTCTTGGAGATCTAGGCCTTTTAATGCATTGGAAGCCCGAACAAAATTAGTACCATTGTCAGAATAGATAATGGATGGACGGCCCCTTCTAGCGATAAATCTTCTCAATGAAAGAATGAAAGCTTCGGTACTTAATGAAGAAACTAGTTCCAAATGGACTGCCCGGAAGACGGCACAGGTGTAGAGAACAATCCATACCTTAGAATTACCTCTCAGAATTAATGGTCCTGCCATGTCAATGCCAACCACTTCAAAAACATTGGCATCCTTTACTCGATCATTAGGTAGAGGGACAGACTCTGTTTCAGCATTCTTTACTTTATGACTTTACACTGCAGACAACTTGCTATCACTTTCTTTACAGTCCTCCTAGTTTGCACTATCCAATACCTTTTCCTCAAATAAGCCATGAAAAACTGCAAACCGGCATGACAATGAAGTCGATGTTGCTCCATAATCAGTGCCTCAACTATTTTATGTTCCTTAGGTAGCAACAATGGGTGTCTGAAGTTCATTAGATCCTCTCTCATCACAATCTTGGTCTTCACTCGGATGAGACCTTCCTCGTCTCTGACAACATTTATCCCATTGACGTTATCACCTTCAGCTGGGAATGAATCTGATTGAATACCTTTGATGACAATCAGCTCTGCTGCCTTTATTTCTGAAAAGTGTAGTGGACCTGCATGGCAGTTAATCTTCCTTGCATTACTACAAAATCTAAGAATCCATGCCATAATCCTAACTCGTTGAGAGAAACTCAAATTTCTTGTCATTTCTAGACTTAGCATTGTCATAGTGCAGTCCAACTTCTTCCTTTCTGCTAGGATTGTAGTTTCATCCTCATTGTCTTCCAGCTGATTAAATGGCCACTCTTCTTCTGGTCGTTTTAACCATTCCGGACATTTCCACCATGACGATTCCTTCAGCTGGGTCGGATAACATCCTCTTGATATGAGATCAGCCGGATTGTGTATTCCTGGAATATGTTTCCAGTCCTTTGGACTTGTTAAACTCCTGATCTCTTTTACGCTGTTGCCAACAAATGTAGCCCATGGTTCGTCTCTTCTTATCCAGGCTAATGCGGTTGAAGAATCACTCCAGAAATATTCTCTCACATTTTGTAGATGTAGAGCAGACTTAACTGTTGATGCAAGTCTACTTCCAACTAGGCAGCCTATTCTCCGGACCACCTTTTGAGCAGACTAAAGCGGAAGCGACGTCATTGTCTCGTCACACTCGCCGTGGTTGCCAAATGACCCGGCGCGCGATTCAACACAGCTCACGGATTGAACCTCGAATGAATTTAAAATAATTAATACATTAACGTATGCGTGTTAGAATCCCATACAGATTTTTAACGGCTTACAACTATAAACAATTAATTTACTGAATTAAGATTTTAAATTCGAAAACCTACAATCTGTTTTCCAGTCAATGGCCGGGTCAGGGATGGAATAAATGAAGCCCCATCTTGCGGCGAGGACAGGAATTGAGCCGGCTGCCGAAGCCTGTTTCACTCCTCTGGGGCAATGATTAATGACTGACAGATGAAATTAAATGATACTGGAGAGTGATGCTGGAATGAAAGATGACAGGGAAAACCGGAGTACCCGGAGAAAAACCTGTCTCGCCTCCGTTTTGTCCAGCACAAATCTCACATGGAGTGACCGGGATTTGAACCACGGAACCCAGCGTTGAGAGGCCGACGCGCTGCCACCTGAGCCACGGAGGCTTTCACAATTTTAATGTACTAGGTACAATTTCACAGTACAATTTCAATAAATTAGCTATTACAAATATATTTTTATAAAAATATTATTTTTCTTAATCTGTTTACCCTCCAGGGTTGGTTTTTCCCTCGGACTCAACGAGGGATCTCACCTCTACTGCCTCAAGGACAGTGTTCTGGAGTTTCAGACTGGGTCGGGGATACAACTGGGCAGAATCACCAGTATCTCTCCTGCTATGCTGAACAGGGGCCTTGTGGAGAGATGGGAAGATTGGATGGGACAGACCAGGAAGAGGGAAGGAAGCGGCCGTGGTCTTAAGTGAGGTACCATCTCGGCATTTGCCTGGAGGAGAAGTGGGAAACCACGGAAAACCACTTCCAGGATGGCTGAGGTGGGAATCGAACCCACCTCTACTCAGTTGACCTCCCGAGGCTGGGTGGACCCCGTTACAGCCCTCGTACCATTTTTGAATTTCGTCGCAGAACCGGGAATCGAACCCGGACCTCCGGGGGTGGCAGCTAATCACGCTAACCACTACACCACAGAGGCGGACTATAAAAGTATTATGTCATATTATTATTATTATTATCATCAATATACAGTATATATATATATAATATTTTATTATTTATTATTCACTATTATTATCTAAATATATGGCCTAATTACTGATTGAAATGAGTTGCTACTCACGAGCGATTTATGAAAAAGGGAGAGAAGTGAGGATTATATATGGGCCTACTCGTACTGGAATTAACTTGGAACTGACTGATGAAGTTGGGGATCCAGGCAAAAACCTGTCCCACCTCCGCTTTGTCCAGTACAATTTCAATAAATTAGTTATTACAAATATATTTTTATAAAAATATTATTACATATTATTATTATTATTATTATTATTATTATTATTATTATTATTATTATTATTATTATTATTATTATTATTATTATTATTATCATGCAGGAGGTTTCAGTGTTAGCTTACCTTGTGCCGCAGTAATTAATCTGTGTCACTATCGAGTGGCTGCACACCCAAGTCAGAATCAGAACCGGGGTCAGCACGCGAGGTAAACTAATCCCGTCGTCAATACTATTCGCTCGGAAATGCTTATAAACAGACAAAATCATATTTCTCTCGCCGGAAGTAAAAATCTTGCGTTTCTTCTTCAACTGATAACAGTCTGGTGAATTTTTGTCCGGATCCATCGCACAATAATATCCAATAACGAGTAAGAAGAAACCTGCAAACGTACAAGAGACTACAAGAATTATGAATTAGCACACAATACGCACATGCACTGTTTTTGTAAAAGCGAAGCACACGTGTTCAGGACATCCACTGAGTGAGTAAGTATGGCAGCTCCGCATTGACTGCAACATTGCCAAAACTCGCTCTGAGTAGCGTACCCCTCTTGCCCCCTCACCTACCGTGTGACAACACCGAAGGCGCTGCCCCTGTCGCCCGCGCCATCCCCTGGTCTATACACTCACTTCCGCTTTAGTCTGCTCAAAAGGTGGTCCGGAGAATACTAATTCCAGCCTGGGAATAGTGATGGTCTTAAGTGGGGCTACCCGGGCTTCAGCTAACAGCAGCTGCACTGAAACTTCCTGGTCACTTTCAGTTCGTAAAAAGATCACAGCTGCATAAGTGTGTTGGCTAGCATTTACGAAGGTATGAAGCGACCATAGATTCCTTTCCTTCACGCCGCCCGTGATTAATAGAGGAACTTCCACTTCCCTTAAGCAGTTTATATCCTGATAACGCTTACGAAATTCATTAGCGATACTCTCAGGTAATGGTGTGTCCCACTTCTGTTTGACCTTCTTAGATTCATTTTCTACGCACCATGCCTTCTGCAACAACAGCTTGAAAGGGAGAAGTGCTGGAGTGAGAAACCCAATGATATAAAAAATCTTGTGTATTAAGGAAAGTAAGATTTTCTTCGTCAATACTTCTGGGAGAGCTAAAAACTCTGTATTAAATTCAACACTCAGTGTGTCCGATCTTCTGTTCCACTGTAGGCCGAGAACCTTTGTGATGTATCCCTTCTCAGTTTCACTGTCCTCCATCGCTGTGATTCCTTCTGTTGAATATTCCCAATTCCTAAATTCCATTTTTGCATCATTCAGCAATTTAACGCTCTCAGTTCGAAATGTATCAGATTCTTCCTTCGAAGCTACCGATGTCACACAGTTGTCTACATACACTGATTCCATCAATTTATGTGCTGTTGATTTGTCTTCCTTACGTACGTTGGTAATATGGTGTTCTATTACAGCGCCTAGTATAAATGGACTGCAGGTAGTTCCAAAAACCACTCATGAGTGTCTGTAAACTTTGATTTTCTTCATATCGCAATTCTCCCACCATAGGAAACGCAGGAAATCACGATCTTCTGTCGCAACCTCAATCATCTGGAAGGCTTTTCGGATGTCTGAAGTAACTCCAATTACGTTCTCCCGAAATCTGAGGAGTACCTCTGGAATTAACTGAACATGATTGGGTCCTTTCTCTAGACAGTCATTCAGTGAAACACCTTCTTCTGTCTTGCAGGATGCGTCGAAGACTGGACGAACAGGAGTTGTCAAGCTTTTTAGTTTAATTACTGGCCGATGAGGAAGATAATGACAGCATCTTTCTAATTCTTCATTCGGTACCTCTTCTATGAATCTTTCTTTCTTCAACTCAGTGAAAATCTGATCGTAACTGGTGAATAGGTTTGCCTTCATCAGCTTGTCAGTTGTAGATTCAAGTCTCTTCTCTGCAATATACTTATTGCACCTGATCTCGGGGTGACCTTTTCTCCATGGGAGGTTTATTATATAGCGACCATTGTCATCTCTTTTCAAAGTGCTAAGGAGATTCTGTTTGACCTCTTCAGTCGTTTTGTCTTCTACCTGATCACAGATACCAATAGTCTCCAGGTTCCAAAGCTCAGATATGGTTGGCATATCGTCACAAGCCATTGAGATGGTGAGATTACTCAGATTAACATCAACAGCTTGGTCTTGCCTCTCACCAGCCAAAGTCCATCCGAGTTTCGTTTCCACGGCTAGGAGTCCATTCTTCAATTGAACTGCCTTTCCTGTGAGAATTTTGGCGTATACATCCATTCCTATGAGGAGCTCAATCTCAAGGAAATCATCACCCAGGTCACTGATCCTTATCATCTCCATTTTCAACTCTTGCGACAAGTCTGAAGTTCTTGACACTCGTGGAATCGACTGAAAAATTCTAGGATGATCCCGTAACTCTATTTCACAATTGAATTGTCCATCATTCTGCACAAGGTTCTAGCCTCAGCTCTTTAACTGTACTCTGAAGGAGGTAACTTCGTTGTGAGCCACAGTCTAAGAATGCTCGTACTGTTTTCTGTTTACCATTCCCTTGTAGTTTGACCATCAGTGTTTGTAGGACAACTTGATTTATACAAGTATGGTTAGCTAGGTCGGATGTAACTTGAGATGGCTGCGTTTCCTTCTCAATCTTAGATTCACTCTTCTCAGCTCGTGATAAATCAGGACACATAACAGTAATGTGCTTGTTTCCACCAAGTAAGCAGTGAACGGAAGACTTGCAGTTCTTAGCTAAGTGGTTAGGTTTTGTACACAAATAGCAACGACCTTTTTCTTTCATTTTTGATCTCCGGTCTTCTATACTCATCTTCCTAGTAAAAGAACATTTATCACTTTCATGAGATTTACTACAGAAAATGCATGACACTGAAGAACTGTTGTTGTAAAGGGCAGCAACAGTAGGAACGGGTCTATCTACAGGGTCTTTATTATGTTTCTTCTCCATCCTGGTAGAACCTAACCTCTTCTCATTCTTACTTTTCACAGCCAAATTACTAAATCCTGCTTGAGGTAATAGAATCTGCTGCTCGTTTTGGACTTCGGTACGTAGAAATTCCATGAGGCACTCAAGTAGAGACCCAATTTCTCCATTTGTACTTCCTTCTTGTTTCGAGAACCGACTTCTTTGCCAGGCTCGTAATGTCTCTTCTGGGAGGCTAGATTCAAACTACTGAGGGATCGAAGGTGAGACTCTAGCTTGATTAACAAGGTGGGTAATGGAAGCTTGTCCTCTTGCGTTGCATTTGAAATCACTAACTTCAGTAATTCCCTAACATACACTTGTAATAGAAGATCCGCTCTTCCAAACCGTTCTTGTAGAGTTTGAATGACCTTCGGGTAATTTTCTGACGTCTGTGGATAACTAAGCATAATTTCATGGGGTTCAGTTCCTATTTCCATAACTTGCAATAAATACTGAAATTTGTCACTACCATGCAAACTATCGTCTTCGTGAATCTTCCGAAATTGCGCCCAAAAACTTAACCACTCCCGTAAATCACCATTAAATTTCTTAATTTCAATCTTAGGAAGTTTATAAGTTCTCCTCCTATCTTGACTATGACATGAGGCCTCTTCATGTGCCTCACTTAAAGAACTGTCTGATCTACGGTGCGTCAAAACATTATTCACCTGTACCCGTATAACCTCAAATTCGTCGGTATACTTCTCGGAAGTTTCTTTTACTGATACAATTACAGTCATATCATCACTGCTATCTAAAAGTGCATCCATTATTTTGCTGTCTAATTCACGAAGCTCCGACATTAATGCCTCTAACGACTGAAATTTGAAGTAAGTGCATCATTAAAATCGGGAGACGTACCTGTTGCGAGAATTCCCTTTATGTCGTTTATCTTCTTTGTGAAGCATTTTCTCACAGGTATCCTACCTACCTTTCTTCAGTTTCTCCATATTTATTCCTTCTCGACTTGGAAGAAATAGTAACTCGGAACCACGTGCTGTTGTATTTCATATTCCTTCTCTTCTAGGACAGGAATAAACTCACGGCATCCATCACGTCGGGGTCACCAGTATGTTGTAATAAACTCGATCTGACTCCATAGATTCAATATATTTACTATTTAAACTCAATAACAACATATAATCGTGATAGATTACAGACTTAGACAACAACACTAATTCACTTCACTGGTCCAAGAGTCGCCATGACACACACCAAAAAACAAAAGAGCCTAAAAATACTACACAGTTCAAAACAATTTAAATTCTCAACAGGAATAGTCCGCTCAGTTTTAATTACTGCGTTGATGGGGTGAAAGTTCCTGATCTACAGTAAGGTACCTATGTGTTAATATAAGGAAATATCTCCATTGGGTTAATCACATGAATGGAATTGTAAAGAAAGGGTACAGATCTCTGTACATGATTATGAGGGTATTCAGGGGTTGTAGTGATGATGTAAAGCAGAGGGCATAGAAGTCTCTGGTAACACCCCTACTAGAGTATGGTTCCAGTATATGGTACTCTCACCAGGATTACTTGATTCGAGAACTGGAAAAAAAAAAACAACCAAAGAAAAGCAGCTCGATTTGTTCCGGGTGATTTCCGGAAAAAGAGAAGCGTTACCAGAATGTTGCAAAGTTTGGGTTGGGAAGACTTGGGGGAAAGGAGACGAGCTGCTCGACTAAGTGGAATGTTCCGAGTTGCCAGTGGAGAGTGGTGTGGAATGATATTATTAGACGAATAAGGTTGAGTGGTGTTTTTAAAAGTAGAAAAATAACAATATGAAGACGAAGTTGGAATTCAAGAGAGCAAATTGGGTAAATATTCGTTTATAGGGGAGTTAGGGAGATGTTCAGTAAAATTCCAAATTCTTTGCAATCATTTAAGAAAATGTTAGGAAAACAACAGGTAGGGAATCTGCCACCTGGGCGACTGTCCTAAATGCAGATCAATGTTAACTGATTGAACGTTAGACTGACTTGACTACTGCCATTCACAGTCGAGATCGGGAGTTTTCATTATAAAGACAGGCCCCTTTTCCTAATGCCCTGCACAGTTAGTTGAAGAGATTTTAATATTATCGAGCTCGGTCTAACGTGTAAGGGAGCGATATACGACAAAAAGTCATATGACCAAATTGAGCAACGATTGTGCTATCTGTTAATGATATAACTTACCGTTCAGCCTCGAATAATCCGAAATAAAGACCTGCACTCTCAATAAAATTGCCTCCATATTTCGATATATTTCGGGACCAAAAAGTTACACCGGGCGAGTTGGCCGTCCGCCAGGGGCAAGCGGCTGTGAGCTGTCTCTTGCCACAGGCCAGATCAAAATGTAGCTTCCACTGAAATCTCAGTCTCATCCATGGCTGTGACAATTATTTGGAAGCTTCTGGGGTGTGGTTGGTGGTGAGTAATGACATCCGGAGTACGACCAGTCCATCTGATGTTCATGAAAGGTGTTGATCATAGGGTCAATCGTGCTGCAATAGCACGACGAAAGCAATGGCAAACTACCTCACTCCTCATCTTGCCTAGTACGCCTCATTTTGACGCCACCATTGATTTTTGCGGTTTCCTTACAATCGCATAAACTTTAGTAGTGCTGTTTGAGAATCTAACCAACCTTTCGGCTGATGACCCTACAGACAGACAAGAAGAATAAGAAGAAGAAGAATCCCATTTCCTCAGTTATCGCGTGGAGACATTTTCGTTTGACAGAATTTTGGCTGCGTTACGATTTACTCCGTTGGATGGCAGAGAAATTGGGTATCTGTTCCTGAAGATGGCTGAATTTCAATTAATTTTCTTAGGTAAACATTTTTCTTTTCGGGTTGGCGGGGGGAAATTCAGTTTTGTCACCAGAAGTCACAACTTAATTTCTTTCCCTCTCTATTCAAAAATCCGGCTCACTCTGCCGGGTGCACAACACGATCTTGTGGTCTGGAGGTCAACACTCTACCTGTGATTCGCTGAGGTTGGAAGGATGACGGAGAGGAGGAAGGGATGGGACCCGAGGCCATCAATCATGTTGTGCGCATTGCTCTCTCCTAAGTCGTAGTTACCAGGAGCGCAGGACATTGCAGGAGGTGAGTTTCACTGTGGGCAGTCTGCAGTCGTAATGCAAAGCGTGCCCTCCGTGAGATTCTTCAACCATATACAATGGGAAGATCTTCCTTAAAATAATAATAATAATAATAATAATAATAATAATAATAATAATAATAATAATATAAGAAAATGAGTCGGAAAATGCCGTTAAGGAGCGGGAGAGAAAAATGGAAATTGTATTTCAACTAACAAGGAACTCCTACAACAAAAAACTTTTATCTTATGGGGCTAAATTGAGGCATTTAGACACCGTTGTTAAACATAAGTGCCTGTAAGAAGCGGAAACATTGGATATGGTTGGAAAAGGTGGACTTGATGATATCCGGAAGAGAAAGAAAAATGCTAAGAAAAATTCGTCGCCGTTCATACAAAAGGTCATGTATCACAATGCTCTTCCTATCCATTATGTTCCTTAAGACTGGTCACGCCTCCCAGCCACATATGGATATGCAGTCCATCAGAACAACTTTCTTTGTGTTCATTTTCTATGCTGGTATGTAAAGGAAAATGAACCTTAAGTACGTTATAGGCCTACTGTAAGAGTGCGTAAATAAGTAACGTAAACATACATTCCTAGACTGCGGTACGTTAAGGTTCATATATCTATACACGTAAGCATAGGAAAATGAACACAACGGCTATTGTTCTGATGGACTAAATATCCATATGTGACTGGGAGGCGTGACCAGTCTTAAGGAAAAGAAAGGATAGAAAGAGCATTGTGAAATATGAACTTTTGCCCCGAACAGCAACGAATTATGGGCACAAATGTAAAAAAAAAAAAGGAGAGGAACTCAGATCTAACAAATAATTGTATCAAACAACACAAGGAGTGGTTGAACTGATGGGAAAGAGAAGGTTTGGATGCGCTTGAGAACGGTTGGCTGTTGAGAGAGCTCTTGCATTATTGTAGTGATAAAGTAGTGAAAACCTATTGAAATAGCTATGGACACTTGTTGAGAATGGACAATAATGGTCTAACGAAGAGAATATTTTAATTCTTTTGAGAAGTGAGGTTGGACTTGACGGAAATGGGGTTTTCGGATAATCATATCATGGACAGAAATCAATTTAGACAACTCGTAAAAAAGTTCCGCGGTTTCCAGGAGACTGAAGAGCAGAAGAAGGAAACAGGAGAAAGGATGAAAAGATACTGGCAGAGAGGGAAGGCAGAGAAGGCTAAAAATATTGCAAAGACTGTCAAACGTCGTCCAAAGATGGCCGAAACGAAAATTTTAAAAATACAATAATAATAATAATAATAATAATAATAATAATAATAATAATAATAATAATAATAATAAAACATTCGCAGGTGTGAGTCCTAGGTGACTTTTATTATTGCCTTCTCACTAATGCGACTGTGGTTCAAATCCCGATCAATACAAGTGATATTTCAGAAGTGAAAAGTCACATCTCTTTGGATCGGTTTCCACGTAAACAAGGAGGTAATGTAGCCATGATTACGATGTCATTAAGCAATATAAATTAAGTCTACAAACGAGAAACAAATAAGAAATGCTATGAAATGACCTTTCAAAATGACAAACAATTCAAATTATGATTCGGAATTTCTATGTACCACACATCAATTCAAGGAATAACGTTATATTTGCAAACAAAACAAGTTGTGCATCGGCCCAGATAAATTCACTGCTGAACCGCCCATGCGCAGTGCTGTTCGTAGAAATATTTGTTGTTAAATCCCCAAAATAAAGTACCGTTTTTCGAAATTTTACTTCTAATACAGCATATCAACTCAAGACCACGAACTCAAACAAAAGAACTAACACACACACAAAACAATAAAAGATAGAAATGTGTTTCTAAGATCATACACAATACCACTAGGATCCCCCACAGTGCCTTAGGTATCAGTACTCCTTTGGCTAAAATTTTAGCGAAAATTGCTCTGATGGTCTGCATATCCATAAAAGGCTGGGAGGCGTGAGCAGTCTCATGGAAAATAATGTATAGAAGGAGCAATGACAGATACGACTACTACATACAGTAGTCATCTAGATCTTAATTTAGAATTAGTTGTGCGAATTTCGCCTTGTGGAAATCGACGTCACTGTAACTGTTATGTAAAATCCTGTACTGTGCATGGGCACCCACAGGTTTTTCTTTCCGAGGGGAGGGCAAATTAACACATCTTCAAATCAACGTTCCTGCTATAGAGAAGAGATCCATTTCTTCCATTTCATTACCTTCTTGTCACTGCCCTGATATGGAGGGTGAGACACACCTCTCCCACCACCGAATTTTCCTCTGAAACCATATATGTGGATATATCGTCGCTGTTGCAGCAAAAACTCGTATCTCTCAATGCTTTTTCTATCCATTATTTTCCTTAACACTGGTCACGCCTCCCAGCCTCATATTGCACCCGCTCACCTCCTGAGTCCCAGACTAGCCTTAATCTCAGGGGTGATCACTTCGTAAAAGTTGTTAAAAATTTTAATCAATAACAATAAAAAATATATATGTAGGCGCACCAATGAACACAGGGATGAACGGGGCATGCAAATTAAGGTAAGGGGGACGGCTCATTCATAGATACTAATTATATAACTCCACAATAGGACTGGGAAGTGACAACTTAAATTCCATGGGCATACTGGACTAACTACAATAAAAAGATATGAAAACTGTTTCCTATTGAATTTGCAATAAGAAGCAATTTATTTACTTAATTCGCAAACTGCAAGTGATGACAATTATTACACATAGAAATTTCCATCCTGAAAAATAATACACAAATTTGGATTTACCTCACTACTCTGGTAGTGTGAAATATTTGGTGAATTCGCCCCATTGGTTACTGGGGATCGAATCCACGTCCGTATGAGTGGACGTTTCACCGCTGGAAATCTTCTTTCGGAGACGTGAGCATGAGAGTAACTATTTACTGTCATCTGTACGTTCCGTTGGATATGAGTCACTACCGGTATTTACATTCTAGTAGGCCGGATTCCCACTGTAGAAATGTTATCGTATCTAAAACGGGATCTTATTGTACGGACAAACGCTAGCCTATATTCCCAGATTTACAAACATGCCAGAGGTACCTCATCAACTCAAAGCTTATCTCAATATTTACATTTGTCAATACGACAAGACGTACGGAGAGATTCCTTATTATGCTCGCACAATTAAGACCCGTGCCGTCCGTGGGTTATTTCGCACATACCAACAATCTCCCATATGGAAAACCAACATTTGGTTCCGACCAATTCGACACATGACGACTATCCCTATCATATCTTCCTATGGTTATTAAATAATTATCATTTTCATTATTTATCTGATTATTACCATATTTTGTGATTACCATTAATTATTTTATTATTATCATTTATTTCAATTATCATCCTAAATTTGATTATTATCTAATCCGGGATGATTAGATGCTAACCTTTGCCGACGTTTCAAACGAAGGGTCCTTTTTCCTCGTAATTAATTCGCACAAATTAATGATCAGTTTCATAGTAAATTATTGTTATTATTATTATTATTATTATTATTATTATTATTATTATTATTATTATTATTATTATTATTATTATAGATTATCATATTCGTAACACTGAATCATCGTCCATTAAATATTTTAATTTCCTTTCATCATTATTATTATTTTCAGAAATAATACTGCGAGTTCGTCTTCTTCTGCTTCTTCACCTTTTGATTATTATTATTATTATTATTATTATTATTATTATTATTATTATTTATTATTTATTATTATTATTATTATTATTATTATTATTATTATTATTATTATTATTATTATTATTATTATTTTCATCAGTGGAGGTTATCATTATCATTTCACTCATTCATCATGGATTGATATTTTAAATTTATTTCACCAATATTATTATTCTCAAAATAATCTAATAACTTCTTCCTATTATTCCTCTTCATATTATTATTATTATGATAACTTAATTTCACCTGTTACCCTACTGTTAGCGATATTTATGTTTGATGCATAAGCTTTTACAATTTCGGTCTAGTTGGGCACTAAGCAATTAATTAAGACAATATTGTACCCGCTCAAAGCCTGAGCCCCAACCAGCATTTATCTCAGGGAGTGTTACGGTCCGAATCCATCGCAACTAATACTCAAAATAAAAAAAAAATGTTTTGAGATATAGTTGCGATGGATTCGGACCGTAACACTCCCTGAGATAAATGCTGGTTGGGGGTCAGGCTTTGAGCGGGTACATCATGGCGGCCAACGTGAAGGGCTGATTGCATCATGCTTGAGCAACGTGTGACTTTAATTTAATTTTTACAAAAAAAAAAACGGAGCTTTGTTGCATTAGCGACGACATCATGTCACACAACTAAGGGACGGATTCCATAATAGTTAAACCCAATCGTGGGACTTAAACATTTAGGCTGATTATATTATGATTAAAACCCAATCGGGGTATTTGAATTAATTATTGACCGCATCACGGTTATGCGTTGTTGGGAAGCATTTATTCAGATCTAGAAAGGTAAATCTAAATAATGATGGCATCATCTAGTGTACGAGATGACCCCATTATTATAATACTTTGTTTATTAAATTGGATGTTTACATTTCACTTGGTTTTTAATTTATTTATTCGGTCATTGTATTCAGAAATTCATTAACATAGCATAGGCTAGTAGTAATTTCCGAACGGGACTCATTTTATAGGATGATAGAAGTAGGTTGTTGGGCTCATCAGTTAGTAAAATATTTTTTTTGTAAATTTTCTGATGCGATTTTATATCTGCGAACGTGGAGGCTCCACACTTTGGTCACCAAAGGGCAGTAGGAGTATATTGTAAGAACAAGGAGAATATGGTAAAATTTATACTTGGTACCAAACTCCAAGTTAATACAGGAATGAGAACTGGAACTGTCGACGAGAATTTATTAATTTCAGATTTAAAGCTACGAGACGGCTGTATTATGTCAAAATTTCTAGGTGGTGTTTGACATAACAGTTTTTTAAAAACATTTCTATTTGTGTCTGACACGTATTTATTCTGGATGGAACCAAGCAAGATTTGTTGTCCTTATGCTACTCGTTGTTTGATACGAGTGGTTGAATACAAATTGTGGTAAGAAAATAGAAATTTAATTCGAGTATTGAACCGTTATATGATAGGACCTTGACCAATTGTTAAACGTAGTGCTGTAGGGCGAGGAGCCGTTTGGCCCTAATTTGTTATTATATAAATTCATAATGTCTGACGTAGAGGGGGAGATATCCCAGGATGGACATGCAGGAGAGGAAGAATCACTTACGATGGCGGATATGATGAGGGCTATGGCTCTTCAATTTAAGTCGTTAGAAAGGTCTAATGAACAATCCAATGATGTTTTGAAACAGTCTATCGAACAGTCTATGGAGCAAAATAATGATACCTTAAAACAGTCTATCGAACAATCTAATAGGGCGATTGAACAAACTAATAGGTCTATAGAACAAAGTAATAAGTCTATGGAGCAGAAATTTGAAGAAATGCGGATCACTTGTGATAATAGTAAGATGGAGTTAGTGGAACAAATAAGTGAAGTGCGGGCCGCGTGTCAAAATTACGAACGTGAGTTTACCCGAGGGCTAGACCAGGTACGCGAGGCGTGTCATAAGACGAAGGAGGAAATGAAAGAACATTTCGATTCAAGTCTGATCCGAGTGACCGAGAGGGTAGAGCGAGTTAGGTCCGAAGCATTGGAGGATCGTAACGAGATCAGGGAAAGGCTCGTGGCAGGACTCAATGAAATCACGACCCAGATGTCAGCTGATCGTGATGAGTCAAAGGCACAGAATGACAAAATGCGAGAGGAGTGTCGGCTAGGACGCGAGGAGATTAGGTCTCAGATCCAGGGCCATATCATTCAAGCCGCACGGAAAACTGTCGAGATAGTGAAGAACGTGGAAACGCTACGTACTGACCACCAACGTACGGAAGCGAAGGTTTCGGTTCTGGAGTCAGAATTTGAATCCCTCAAAAATAATCGTGAGGTTTGAACCAAATTAGAGGATGCAGGAGTCCGGATCGAAAGTTTAGATCATAGGTTGGAGGCTTGTGAAGATATAAATGATAAGCTGATCAAAGCGACCGAAGCACTTGAAGTACGGGAGCAGGAAACCGAAGAGTTGGAACGAAAATTAGGCAGTAAACTGGAAGAGTGCGTGGAGAGACAGTTTAAGACTAAGTTCATTGCGGATGTCAACGCGGATAAAATAGATGAACTGAGGAAGGAAGTTGAACTGTTAAAAACGCACGAGGACAGGTCCGGTACTCGAGACTTTAACCTAGAGTATAGAGAGTTCGAGACCCCAGAGAACAGAGGGTTGAATAGGATGAAGGAGGAAAACTTGGCAGCTGATACGACAGGTTCGAAACTCCACATGGGAGACGGATCATCGTCGGCTTCTGCAAACCATGCGACGTCTCCTATAGTTCATTTTATTAGGATGTCAGATGACAAACCTCCCAAGTTCGATTCTCGTGGGCAAATCACGCCAAAATGGTTCATCAGGGAGATCACAAATTACATCCAAGAGCACAGGATACCTGCCGAAAAACAACTGCGGACAGTGGAAAAATTTCTGGACGGAGCGCCAGCGATTTGGTTCAGGGCGTTTCTTTACACCTTTGATGACTTCATGGGGTTCCGCCAAGCCTTTTTACAGAAGTATTGGAGTATGGAGTCGCAGCAGAATCTCAGGTTAGAGTTATACTCGAGACGATACTCTACTTCTGCGCCAACAAAGTACTCCGAGTACTTCACCGCACAATTTCATAAAATGCGCGAGTTGGACAATCCGGTCTGTGAGACCGAGCTCATAAGTGCTATTACGAAGCAGTTGCCGTTTGAAATTCAGCGAATGCTGATTGCTTCTAATGTACGCACTGCAGTACAGGCGGAAAGCCTGTTAAGGCAACTTGACCAGACGACCCATCACGGAAATGGTAGGCACCAAAGATCGTCAGAGCCGCAAGTTAATAATATTGAAATGAGGACAAGCCCTAAAACAGATTCCACTAGAGACCAGAGCACGAACACCAGTCGTGAATTAACAACTTCTAGCGGTAGAACGTATGAGCAAAATTGGCAACCTAGACCATGGAACAACCGAGGGACATTTCAGGAGAAAGGAAGACCGCAGTACCGGGGAAACTTCCAGAGAGATAGGGGATACCGAGGATATGAGGGAAGGAGGAATAACAGTCGACATTACCCGTACCCAGGACGGAACCCAGCCCAGCATACAGCTCGTCAGAAGGCAAATGACGAATTGGAGGATAGACATCAGGAGAGCAGGCGAGATATTGATGAAATCAACAGGAAATGGAAGGATGCCATAAGGAACCAAGGCGGAAAGGAAGACAGACCATGTAGTGTGTGGGATCGTGATAAAGAGAAACCCTACATAGAGGCGTCCATACAGAACATGGAGGAACTGGAGCAGGAATCAAAGCGGTATCTTGAAGATTATTGGAGTAAAGAGGCTAATGGCGTTCGCAAAGGGGATAGGAACGCGTCCTGCACGGACAGATCACCGATGCTTCAAAATGAAGGTGGTTGCTCGCTGAATCCAAATGACCCTAGGTTCATCAACGAACGTCAACTAGGGGCCAGAAGAAAAACTAGACAGTTTGAGTAGGAGCCGAGGGTATGGAAGAAGGCGGAGAAGACGAAGAAGACGAGGCAGAAGAAGAGGGGGAAGGAGATGAAGAAGAAGATGCCGTAGGAGAAGAAGAAGAAGAAGCCATGGAAGTAGATGTCCAAATGATCCGGCCTACACCAATAGCCAGACCATGTTCAGAATGTGGAAACCCAGATAGCGACGTCCTGGAGTTCATAGCAATGATTCGTCAGATAGAACAAGAGAACGAGGCACTTCGAAAGGAGAATCATCAACGACGGAACGAGATTGTTGAAGCCAAGGAACTGCTTGAGCTTAGAAGGATGTCAGAAAATAATTGATGACGCTATAGTGATTCCAAAGTTATTAAAAATTTCATGTATGCACAAAATTTTTAAACGTAGCGTGGGAAATAATGCACCCTGGTGGGGGTGTGATAAGCGTCATGCAATTGTAATTATGATGAATTATTGAGGAATATATATTTCATTGTCAGAATAAATAGTATCTTACTGTACATACAGTAAGAACAGGCCAGGCCGAGAGGGCAGGTTTCACCATACCACAGACTGCTGTCTCCAGTGAGATTAACAAACACAATGAGTGACAGAATTAGGTCTCTCAGAAATTGTAACAACGAGGAAAGAGAGAGGATAACTTGTTGCCAAAGTTTTCCTAGCCCCGGGCAGTCTTGGTAGTAGCAACAGCGCAGAGAGCCGAGTGCAAATTTCTGAGAAATGACGTAGGGGTATCTCCAGGTAACTAGCGAGAGTTGAACGTGGGGTTGGCACTGGAAGAAAAAAATATGAGCCTTCCCGGTCACGTGGTTTAGGTGGACCAATGGAAAAATTCACTTGACCAAAGCAAGGCGACAACTTCGTATTGTAAGAAGCACTAGCGAGGCTAACTCCGTGGATTAAACTGATAGAAAGAAGTGAAATATCGATTCAGAATAAAGTGGAATTTAGGAGCCTTACTATACCATAAAACTCATATAAAGTTAATAATTGCGGGAGATTGCATGGTGTAATTCTGAGAATTCATGGACGCTATTCGCTGATTGGCTGAAGTCAAAGGAAGCCACAAAAGAGCGCGAAACCTCGATCTGGGATATGGCAGCTAAATTCGCGAATATATCCATTACCAGCGAACGATAATAGTTGAGAATTGGTATAGAGCATTTGAGAACATAATTACATCATTGGATCATATATTAAAGCCACGGGCCAAACCGCAAAGTGCCGTATGAAGATATCGGGACTGTGCGTCCCCAGATGACCTCCGTTGAACTCGGAAGAGAGGGGATACAATTATAAATATGAGGTCGTAGACAAGGACTAAGAAGTACTTCTGATATTGTGTTCGAGCGGTCACTACGCCAGTGGTGCAAAAGTACTTCTGACAAAGTGTTCGGGCGGATACCACGCCTGTGGTGCATGACTACTTTTGATATTTTGTTCGAGCCGTGATTACGCCAGGGGTGCGAGTGTGTACTTACTCGTGGAGTAGGGTTCGAAGTATTATATTGTTATATAGTACAGTGATTCACGACGTGATGTAGCTCATATTACAGTTTTGAGCAGTATACTAGTATGAAGTGTTTCAAATAGACAGGACTCAGTAAAGCTTAACTTACGGAGTGTGAGATTCTACCAACCGATTAGGAAGTGCGTTACATGAGAACGGTCACGAGTGTTTATGTCACCTAGTAAACAGTCGATTCTAAACTGATACCTGGTCAGCTACACGAACGTGAGACGGGAAATTCAAGTGCGCGCACGGGCCGTTGTAAAGGGAATCCCGAGGTATCCCATGTTCCTAGTGTCCGGGAAAGGAATGAAGAATGTATATCTACATTAAGTGGGCTAGATACAAGGCCGAGAGTGTAAAATTTGTGAATAGAATTTAGGGTAGAAATTATTCCAAAGTGCAACAGTTAATATATTTGTTTTTATTCAAAATGTGTAAAGTTGAAAAGGGTCAAGGATTAATTCTTCAAGCTGGCATGAATACCAGTGGAATGCATTGCTAAAAACCGGAGGGGCTATGGCTTCTCGTCCGGTTTTAGCAGACTACAATGGCAGAGTTGAGTAGACTTTTAACATACTTATAGATTGCTATCGTTAGGGGGAGGAAATCATATTATTTTATCATGGTAACTTGATTGTGAAACGAGCCGTTTTTCGGCTCGTATAAATTCAAAGATAGATAGACAAAGGGACAAATTAATATGTATATTAGATCGAGCACTCATCATAATTTTGATTATTAAATAGAGTATAGTAGGGTTGAGTTGTTCATTCAAGTGCTTGAGTTGTTTGCTATGATATGGAGCACGTCTCACGTAAAGATAATGTAAATATTCATTTAGGAGTGCTTCCAAAGTGTTTTTCCGTCATCGGAATTTTTATAGATATTAAGGCATGTTGTTAAGATAATCCAGAGGTAGGATTGCCAAGTGATTTAAATTGTTGTGGGACGGAATGAAGTCCATTGATTTGTTTGTAAATATCGCGAAGTTCGCCAGTGGACAAAATAATAATAATATATACAAGTGTCGAAGTAATACATTAAAATTTGGTAATGTGTAAAGGCGTGTTTAATAATAATCTTTGAGAATAAAGACACGGGCTTAGTTGGATAGAATGATTGCAAAGTAAAGTAATTTAAATGTGGAGATCACATGTGCCGTGAATAATTATAATTTGTGCAGTGAATCCGGTTTTAACACTAATTTTTGATTTAACGTTTTTGGACTCCATAATAATCATAAATAAATTTGGTAGAAACGAGATAGGCACTTTTATAATATGGTCACGCTATGTTTGAGGTCAGAGGGATTTGAGCCAAAGGTTGAGATTTGGAGTTTTGTGGGACAGAAATCCGGCCCGAAATGAAAGTGAATTGTACTGATGTTGATGAAGAAATAGATGGATCTTAAGGCCCACATAGAGGTTGTATTTATATACCGGTGTATTGAGTGGCAGAATAGAGTCCACACACCGAGGGTTAATTTGTGAAAATGTTTTGAAGAGTTCCAATGGATAAATGGACTTCAAAATGGAAAGGGAAGGAATAATTTAACACTTGCAGAGATTGGAGGTATTTGCCCAACTGCGAGGTGTTATGGGATTTGAGAATTGTCTTAGGAGCATATGGTCTCCATGAATTGACAGTACGAAAATAAGGTTGCGGATTCGAACACTATTATGTCCCGACCGATGTGAATTCGGATCTTGGTGATTTCTGTTTGGAAGAGAACGTATGTGACTAAATTATAAAGATGGGGAATAAAAATAAAGATTCTCGAAAGAATAATAATAATAATAATATTCCAAGTAAATCATATCTGGATTGATTAGTGCCAAATTAAATCGGAATTGTAAAAGGGGTTATGCGTTAAACATATTAAGATTGGACTACCGTGTAACAGGCGAAATTCATTTTTTTTAAAATTAATAATAATAATAAATATAAAAAACTACTTTTTTTGAAGAAGAATTTTTTTAATATTTTGGACATAATAATGATGTTGGGAGTTGAAATGAAAAATTTGAGATTTTAACTAATAATCTTAATAATTAGAATATTTGAAGAAGGAGAAGAAGAATAATCAAAGAAGCTACTTTTATTTATTTCAGACGAAAATAAAAAAATTGCGAAAAGTTGAAATATTAGTCCGAGGATGATTACGGGTTACGATAATCATGATCTCCACAAATAATAATAATAATAATAATAATAATAATAATAATAATAATAATAATAATAATAATAATAATAATAATAATAATAATATTTAATAAAATATTTTTTAATTTATTTTTCTTATTATTTCGGATGATGATGATGGATGATACTAGGGAAGTCAGCTGGCGAATTAACGTAATAATGTCAATTGGTTGTAAATAATAAGTTAAGTTAATATGTGTACAATGAAGGCAAATCCCTACATCTGGACCATTAGGTTAGAGTCCCTTTGTCGTATTCCTTCAACTAACGATTAGCATATCTTGGTTAGGAACCCGGGGAGAGTTTGTAGTTTCCCGGGTTGGTCTCATCTCAATCAAAGTGGAGGCGATAACATGGTCCATGTGATCGCGCCTACTTAGCCAACAGGTATTTGGTCCATGATCAAATATGGTCATGGTGTTAACGAAGGTAAATCTGATACCTTCAGATATCAACGGTTCTACCACCAAAATGGAAGGGTGGTCAAAAGTGACAAATATTATGTAATCATTTTCAGGAATAATTTGCCAAATTACCGGCAAATCAAGGGTCAACAGATTTTGATTGTGTGTAAAATTTCATTTGTTTACTTAAATAAAATGCTCCTTTAGCATTTGCAAGGAAACAGTTCCAGGTTCTTGTTCTTGTAGAATAGTAAACCCTTGGTGACCGTTTAAATATCCGTCCCCATCCCTAGGATGGAGCCTTCATAATTTCCCTTTGATCTGAATATATATAATTTGTGTGTTTTATGATGAGCCTTAAAGTTAAAGATTAGAGTGTCCCGTTCAACCCTGTAGTACTGATTGGATGGCGCCCTTACATTTAGTTTGAGATCTTATATCTCAAAACATTTTTTATTGAGTATATGTTGCGATGGATTCGGACCGTAACACTCCCTGAGATAAATGCTGGTTGGGACTCAGGCTTTGAGCGGGTACAATATTTACTTGGATTATTATTATTATTATTATTATTATTATTATTATTATTATTATTATTATTATTATTATTATTATTATTATCATTAAATTTAAAGTTTTATATTTTAATTTCCTTTCATTAGAATTTAGTCACATATGTTAAGTCCCATTATGAACCACCAAGATCCGATTTACATCGGTCGGGACACCACGGTATTCGGAACCGCAACCCTCATTTTCGTACTGCCGTTAATTTTATGGGGACACCACGTCCTCCCAAGACACATCTCAAATCCCATGGCACATCGCGGCTGGGCAATACATTCAATGCCTGCGGTTGCTAAATTATTCCTTCCTTTTTATTTGAAGTCCATTTATTCCACTGGAACTCTTCAAATATTTAATTAATTAATCCTCGGTGCGTGGATTCTGCCACTCATAATACCGGAATCGGCATATTATATCGTCTTAGGCCTCAAGATTTATCTATTTCATCATAAAACAGTACGGCTCAATTTTCACCCCATGCCGGATTTTTGTCCCGCACGACATCCAACATCAAAAATGGGCTCAAACCACTCTGGACTTTCAACATATCGTGACCATTCTATATACGTGCCTCTATCGCTTCTAAACCAATTTTTGTGGTTATTATAGAGTCCAAAACAGTTAAATCAACAATTTACGTAAAAATCAAGTTTACTGCCCGAATCAAAATCTTTTACGCTACATGTTATCTCCACTTAAAAGAGTTATTTCCACATGCCTTTGCTGGCGGGACCTAGTATTTACAGTGCACTGTGTCTTCTCTGGTATGGGCTAGAGCAATCTTGTTACTTTCACTGATCTGTCTCAGCTTTATCCTTGGCTTTGACAAAATGAAAGTGACTGAGGTATGAGTGATGCTAGTAATGCCATTCCTTCTGCAGCCAGTCCCTGCTATGAATGGTGTGAAAATATTGCTCATAGGGTCGGTTGGTGCATGCATTTTGGTGGGCTTGGCTGACTGATATGTAATAGCAACTTCTGGCTCGGTGAGGAAAGCAACGGGAAACTACCCACTCATCATTTCCCTAGTAGGCCTCTTCAGTGATGCCTAGGCCATCTATGACAGCTGATGGTGGAGCTGTTGAGGATCCAACCAGCCTTCGGGCTGAGGACTAAACATACATATACGTTATCTCCACATTGATTATACTTTAACTTGCGAACTCATAAAGCATTATTATTACTTCCTTCAATTTAACTTGCAAACTCACAAAGCATTATTATTATTATTATTATTATTATTATTATTATTACTATTATTATTATTATTATT
Source organism: Anabrus simplex (assembly GCF_040414725.1). Lineage (NCBI taxonomy): Eukaryota > Metazoa > Arthropoda > Insecta > Orthoptera > Tettigoniidae > Anabrus > Anabrus simplex. The sequence goes on from NC_090265.1 coordinate 1,656,752,622, forward strand.
ATTATTATTATTATTATTATTATTATTATTATTATTATTATACTTTAACTTGCGGACTCACAAAGCATTATTCATATTATTATTTCTCATGACCTTCCGTACGCAAACACAAATTAACACCATGGCATTTCCAAATATCTGGAGGTCTGGTAACAAATATGCCTAACTAAGGTACAATTAATCACCGCAGTGATTTAGAAATCAAATAAAATGCGTTAGCATGAATTCTGACACTGGAAATGAACTTCAATCAAAGTATTTACAAACAGCATGCATTAATTGAAAGATATATCCCATATTTACATTATATACAACAACAAATTATCAATGAATTAGTCTAACCCATAATTACGTTAATGTAAATTAGTTCGTCCGTCTATCTTAAATAAATCATGGATACGGGAAGCGATCCATACGTTACGTTAAGTAATTATGATTAATTGACATTTAATCTCGTCCTATCGCGATAACATCCCTAAATATATTAACTTTGTGTACTCATTCCTGTGTAGAATTCCATTTTTCTCGTGGCGGTTGAGAAGCCTCATGGCCCCATATTGGTTTACTCGTTCATCTTGCGGAACTTTATAATACTAACAAAAGAAACCTCTCCTGGGCGATTACCCATTATTAATGACTTAATTATGAATTTACACTGATTTATACAATAAAAGACTTTTAGGTGCCTAAAGACCCATGACACTTTCACAATTCTTTTCTTCACTTGCGCCCGGAACCACAAGCCGTGACACTTTACGACGATGTGTCGTTTTATTCGACCCGGCGCGTATCGCGTTAGTCAACCGGCACTTCCTGACGTATTTCTAGACCGTCTAGTGATCGCCATGCTCCTACAGTTCCCTGCTACAGATGATTGTTTCATCGTCTATCTTGAAATTATTACTTCAGGCTCCGCACACTGCCTTAAAAAGTACTATCAGCGTTCCGTTAATTATTTATTTTCAATCGCATGAAACCTTTATAAACGGATTAACTTCAACATACAGTTATACTGATTATTAACACTCCGTGCTATGAATAATCTCACTGTTCGTCTTCACTCTCATAACGACTCACGTACTTTCAGCTCTAACTGACCTAGAATGCGTCCCGAGGTACTGACAGAGTCAACGTGTCAGAGTATCGAACTATTTCAAACGACGGATGATATGAGGTTCCACTATCCTGGTATTTATGAACGATATGGTTTCCCGCCTGGGTCATCCGCGGTCGTACCAGAGGGAGGGGGTTGGTTATCCTAAATCGACACTTGCAAGTGGATTTGGATCTCTTAACTTATCCCACTTAATAAACTGGCGATACACATTCACGTGTCATATTCTGATCTCATATCGTTCGGCGATCACGAAGATATTACTTGATTTCTGTCTTCCAATTTTTCGCGCGCTAAGTCGGCGTCTATGCTGGTGTGATCTTCCTGACCAATAGCAATACAGCGTGGGTCTTTTCCTAGAATTCTATATTTTAATTCCTCAAACTTACAATTAATCAACATGGGGTTGATATCTAAAACACCCATCTGTTCAATTCGGTGGTTGGAATATTTTAATTATTATTATCTGTTGGCGCATCTGCGAGCCCCTTAGACATTTTATCATTGGCTTACACTTTAGCGGTTAGTTTAAATATCTCCCACTGACAACCTAACAACAATATGCGTGGAGGCACGGGAAACTTTATTGCGACATTTTCTCCGTCACCCATTTGTGACGCACGGGATATACCCTTGTTCAGGAATAAACGCTCTCTCATTTCCTTGTAGCAATCATCACTGTTGTTCTCAGTTCTCGATTTAATCCTCTTAGCTTTCGACAAGGAAATATATTACCCATTATGTCATACCGTTGGCGACAGATTGTCGCGAGCACGCCTGACAATGTTGAAATCTTTCTGTCCACACCAGAATGACAATGTGTATATTTCAATACTCTCATATGACTGAATTTATAATATCAAATCATGATACCTATGGGCCATCTCATCCGGGTACAATAGAGATATGCAGTCCATCAGAACAATTTTCGTTGTGTTCATTTTCGTATGCTAACGTGTAAATAAAATGAACTTCAGTACATTATACTGTAGGAGTGCGTAAATTAGTCATGTAAACATACATTCCTAGAATGCAGTACGGTAAGATTAATTTTCCATTATATGTAAGCATAGGAAAATGAACATAACGAATATTGTTATGATGGACTGCACATCCGTATGTGGCTGGGAGGCGTGACCAGTCTTTATCATTTGCGCTTGCCTTATTTGAATACAGCTCAACACATTTTGCAAGTTTCTTTTTTGAGGAGGATCTTGAAGGTGTAGCAATATGTAGAGCTGAAGTACTAGCTGAACGTTGTTTCCTAACCTCACTCACAACCCCTGATACACTTGGATAAGTTCTGTAGTACCGATTTCCTTTGGTTTTTTTACATCCTTGAACACACCTTTTGCTCTTGTCATGATAAAATGTACTCAAGATCAATAACACACTAGCACAACAGCAAAAATAATGAAAACATATGCACGTTATTCCAAGAATATCACGCGCACAACGTAAATAATAAATACAACTGTTATGCCAGACCCACCAACTTATACAGCAAGGTTTCCATTAGAATAAAAATCAAACCACAGACTTCTTAGACCTTATGGTTCTTGAGATATTAAGTGTTTACTGAACAATGGTTTATGAAATCTTGAAAATGTCTTGTGAAACTAATTATATTAAATTAAATTAAATATACTTATAATCAAGCAAATGTAATCAATCATACACCAAATTAATCAGAAAATTGCAAATAATGTTTTGGCATAAAAATAAAAAATACGATTAAGCTTCTGTGATATAATATCATAGTTTTGACAGTTAAAGGCCATTATTTTCGATTCTGAAGTGTTGGTGATGAAACCCATAGATTCTCAGCTGAGGAAATTTGGTTAAGAAGTAACTGTAGATGTTTCAGTGGTGCCAGCTAATAGTGCAGTAACATCTGCATATCCGACCGTATTGGTATTCAACCCTCTACCCTTCAAGCCTCTGAAATGTGGCACCGGCATAAGACTATCACAGGGTCGCTGACTGGGTAATACCCACAGAGACATCTTCAAATGTTACAAACTAACCTTAAATTACTAAGCAAGAAGGATAGGAGAGAAGGAAAAAATTTAAAATAAGATCTGAATGAGAACCTTTTTATAAACACAGATTTATTAAAATGCTAAACTTTGGCAAAGTAACGCTCCTATACAAATTAACAACAAAAATAATTTCGGACCATGTATTGATACATCACTCACTATTTCATTCGGTTCATCTGAATTCTGTTCAATTTATATAATTATGTATTATGAAGCACTCCTCACACCATCATTTGTTAAGAATTCACCAACCTAAATTGCCAAATTAATGTTTCCAATTTGTCAACTCTGACCCTGAGATATCAACAACCTGATTCATGAATTCAAAATCTCCTCCAAACACGTCACTCAATTTTATTCCTATTACTTATCATTTTTCATTTTTACCAACATTACTTTTCTCCACTACTTCCATTTTTATAAATCAATCCAATTTCCATCATCTCTAGTTAATACCACATTTCAAAAAATTATAAACTATTAGTGAAATTGACCATCATTACATCCGTTAGTCCGTCAGAGTGACCTTCAAAATCCAAAATATAAAACCAAAAACCTTCATCCATTTATTCCTGAATCAATTAATCTGCATTCACTTTCCATACTTTCAAATTGTTCAGTTATTGAATTATGAACCTTGCAATTATAATTCATAAATCATTTACTTTATTACAATGTTCCATCATGAAATTATGAAGCTGTATGTAGTCATTAAATCCGAAATTCGTCGTATAATTCGTGAACTCCTTATTTTACTAAATTAAATTTGTTAAATTATTATTATTATTCATTAAATTGAGGTTATCACCATTATTAAAGTTATTAATCTGAAATGGTCAAAAATTATTCAATTATATTTGTGAAATCAAAGAATTACTAAATCCACAGATTCATTAAAATCATATAATTATTTATTATGATAATTTGTGAAATCATTCCTAACATTATTTAAGTCCGAAATCTATCTAACTCATTCTTTCCTGTAACATTCTCCACTCCTATATTTGCCAATAATACGGTACGTGACCGAATCGATAGTAACCCCTGACACGAATAAATTAACTTACTCTGATTCATTATTAAACAAAAATATATCGCACATACATAATCAGCTGTTTCCGTAGTACGTAAAATATACTCCAACTCTGTAGCAAAGAGCCTATACTAATATCATAAAACACAAACTTATTCTACACAGATTCTAAGACAATAGGACAGAACCACATTGTCGCAATAAATCAACCATAATTGAAATTAATTCACCCATCGACAAGAAATTATGCAACTGCAAACCAGAATTTGCAATGCCCAAACATAGTAAACATATAATACAATGAAGCAAATACAACATCAGTCAAATAAATAATCACAGGAAAAACATGGTCATTGACCTGGCCGGGCATCAAACTCCGACCTTCAGCTTCGCATCATTACAGTGACCTATCATTCTGTACATCACAATGAACTGTCTCGAAGTATATCTATCATTTTAATCTCAATGTGCTGTCCTAAATTCCTCAAGTCGAACTATATTATGAATGACATTAATTCTTTTACTTCAAGACCCTAACAACGCTGTTTGAAAACCTCTAATACACATATCCAGTCGGCACGGGCGACTATCTTATCTCGCGCCTCTCATCTGTTTACTTCACTAACACGGCCATTCATTCTCATCAGCACCAAATTAATATCTCTCTCTCTCCACTTTAATGAACTCATATGTTTCCTCAAATCAACTTTCGTATTACTGCTTCTCTGAGCTAACAATAACCACCATTTATGAGCATTCAACACTTTCAATACACATTATTTGCTCCATTTATCACGTGTTTAATTCCACATTCCTCGCAACTTTCCGTATATTAAAATACACATATATCACTTGGCCGGTACTGATTCCCATATTACTGCACCTCATTGGTTTGACTCCTGCCACTGGCATTTGTGTCTTAAAGGTTCTACTTCGAAACTAGACTCACTAAATCTCGGATAAAAATCTATCTGAAGAATATCTATTCCCTACAGCACATTTCGTCTGCTAGTTAAAACACAGGTTACTTACTGAGGAAATAAACTCTAAAATTTCACTGTAATGTGCCTGGATAGCCAAGGTTCGTATCTTCTCGGTCAATGAAACTTCTCTCGATGATCTTAATATCATGCAACATGCTATACTAAGCTATTTAATTCCCATGACTACAAAAATTTACTGAATGCCTCCTATATCACTTCAAATATCCTTATTAGAGGATCGCGCACCAAAGAAAACCCATATTTCACACACGTATTTATCACTATAGAAGATCATATTTATACACTTGTTATACCATTATTAAGAAGGTCATATTCAACACACGCATATTATTTAATTATTTAAGAAGATCATATTCAACACACGCCTATTATTTAATTATTTAAGAAGATCATATTCAACACACGCCTATTATTTAATTATTTAAGAAGATCATATTCAACACACGCATATTATTTAATTATTTAAGATCATATTCAACACACGCCTATTATTTAATTATTTAAGAAGATCATATTCAACACACGCCTATTATTTAATTATTCACTCCCCAGGCATCAGTATGAAATTTACGCCCTATAACTCTAACTATCCTTGCTACAGTGAAAGAAAAAATATAAATAAACATCATGCATGAAATTAATTATATGTTAACAGCTAATCATGCATAAGCCAGATATAATATATCAGGTGTACTTATCAAATTCGGCGACGTTCCATACTCAGCTCCACGGCCTCATGGTTTCAGGTCGGCCCCATGATGACAATTAGGCCATCATATTGGTGGCCTTAGCATGCGAACCAATGCCTTTCTCGATACCTTCGTTCTTCGTTCTTGCAGATTTTAATGTTTCACACGGCTTCACATATTTCACACTAAAATACACAAACACATATATAAACAACTTATAATAACACATTAAACACTTATTTACACCAATAATATAGACTTTATCTCTGTTTTTCACGATTCCCGGCACGCGACACTGCAAAGCGTCTGTATATCGATATCGTTCCGGTCTTCCCTGCTTTACCAAAATTAATATTACAATATTATCTTCACAATTTCTACAAGATTTTCACCATTATGAAATCTATCGGATCCCGTTGTATCCTCTCGACAGTTATAGTTATCAGACTAAGAAATGCTCAAAATCGTTAGTCCGCATCGGACACCATGCGCCTTTCCTCCGGTCATTCGAAACCACGTAGCAGAGTGAGTTCTTCTAAGCGGCACGCGGCTTCTCCCTGTACAGTAGCTTCCGGGTACGGAGTTAGGGGAACCCCATCATTAATGGTGCAATATCCTGTCATGTATGACTGCATTTATTGGTTACGATAGATCATTAGGAATATGTCTTCTTTAATTCTCGTCCACGGGAGAACTTAAATTTGATTCCACACTGTCCCTCGGTAGATTTAGTTAATTTTAGAGGGCATTCATACGAGCGTCCATATTTAATTTTCCCCCATCACATGGAATTTGCTTTGCTCCTATTCGCTACTCAGAAATGTTGCCAACTTATGATCTGAGTACCTCGATCACACACCTCTCTCACGATAGCGTGGAATATTCCATTACTTCCATGTTACGTCATCAAATGACGCTGACACGTGGACCTTAGCTCCAAGCTTGGGCAAGCGAAGTTGCACCATATATCCGGCCTCCAATGTGACCGTAATCCATTTCCCTGTACCTCTCTATAATTTACCCTATTTTAAGACAATGATATGGACCATTTGGGTTCAGTATGTATTCCAATGATCTATACCTTAATCTGTAATTCATACAAGGATTCCTTAAATAACCTGCCGGAGTAAAAGTCTAACAACTATGGAGGAAGACTGCATCCCTGCCAGACACCTCTTATTTCTTCCGGCTCCACGGATAAATGGTTAGCGTGCTGGCCTTTGGTCACAGGGGTCCCGGGTTCGATTCCCGATAGGGTCGGGTTTTAATCATTATTGTTTAATTCCGCTGGCACGGGGGTTGGGTGTATGTGTCGTCTTCATCCTCAAATTAAATCAAAAGACTTTCACCAGGCGAGCAGAATATGTCCTCGGACATTCCCGGCACTAAAAAAAACAATACGCCAATACTGTGTAAGCTATGTAAAGACCTAGAAGATTAAAGGACATCAAGGACAACAGAACGCTATCTCTTGGTTTGAATACATTTGTACATCTCCAAACTTTGAAGCAACATACATAGCCTACAAGTTTTTTTTCCTGAGACACCATCTCTACAGTTATAACACTGAAATGCCGCACTAATTACACAGTTCCTTTATACTGTAATTTAGAGCCTTTTTTCTTTAATTAACAGAAGTGTACAAAAAATTTGATATGTTTTACCTAAATAAATGGAAATGTATGAAAGGATAAACACATTTTAAATTAAACGAACGAGACGAAATTTTAGTTGATGACATAGTTTATGCCTAGCCAAGGAGACAAAGGTGAAGAAGAATTCCGGAAGTCAGAAAATCCAGAAAAGGGACTTCCGCCTCTGGAGAGGCATATGGCCTTGAGGGATTAACTCGGCCTTCGTCAGAAATTCCTGAGAGCAAATTCGCCCGGCATAGAGCTGAAGGGGAATCGAACCGCTGCACAGTGGGTAATTTCTAGCATCCAGCCGGCCAAAAATAATATTTTCAACCCTTGTCTTTGTGGCGCATTTTCTGTGAGTCGTGTTTATAAGACTCTTGGGTACAATAATTAAGTATTGAAAAGTCGCGCTGTCTGGTTATCTATTCTCACCGAATGCCTAAAGTGGCTCTCCTCCGTTAGGGCATCATATTCTGGCGAGGCGAGCGCGAAGTTATTATTATGTGAGGGCTCAGTAAAGACATCAGAACTAAATATTTCTTTAGCTTGCAATATGATCATATTAAATGAAGGTATGTATTTTTATATAGTATGTAGCATTTTCTGAAAATTATTATATTGTTGTCCGAAATATGCACTTAAAATTCAGGTACACGGTGTCCAAGCGCTATCTAATTATACAAATTCGAGCTGACTTTCAAAATGGATTGCCTTTGATTTCCGCAATGAAAGTCTTCTAGATGAGTTATCTATACTTTAATGAATAGAAAACCTGTGACTTTTTGCTGCGACCAGGTGCGACCATAATATAATTAATTTCGTGTGGCTATTTCTAGCCGAGTGCAGCCCTTGTCAGGCAGACCCTCCGATGAGGGTGGGCGGCATCTGCCATGTGTAGGTAACTGCGTGTTACTGTGGTGGAGGATAGTGTTATGTGTGGTGTGTGAGTTGCAGGAATGTTGGGGACAGCACAAACACCCAGCCCCCGGGCCATTGGAATTAACCAATGTAGGTTAAAATCCCCGACCCGGCCGGGAATCGAACCCGGGACCCTCTGAACCGAAGGCCAGTACGCTGACCATTCAGCCAACGAGTCGGACGGTGCGACCATGAGAGTAATTAATTGTTTTCAGAAGCCATGTACTCTGTAGCCCGGAGGTCGGTTTTCGAGCTGTTGAGGAACAGAAGGGAATATAAGCGGAACGATGATATTGCGAATGTTGTAATAGAACATTTAGGCTTTGAGAATTGTTCCAAGGATATATTCAAGTCAATAAGAAAATCTGTCAGTATTTTGTGTGGTAAAATTCGATCACGCTGGACAAAATATGGTAGAAAAAGGAACAAATTGCTTAAGTACAACAAAAGTTGGATCGAGCAGAGAATGAGCCGTGCAGAAGGACGTGCACCACAACAATGTCAGGATGAGCCGGCCACTACTATAGCTCATTTCATGTTAAGAAAACAGTATTGCTCTTTTGACAACAGGGTTGCCATATCGAACGCTCCGCACAACGCCATCACGGGAAAACGGCGGCACATACATTCGTGAAATTCAGCAAGTAAGTTCAAGACAAAAGGCTGAAGAAACTAAGCTAAAAATTACTTTTATGAACTGAAGGGGACGTGGGGTTTACAGGGGCCACTTTCGGTTCGTACAGAATCAGAGGTAAACTACGGCACATAAGAAACCTCAGCACTGAAATATAAGGCAAAGTGCGAGAGAAAATTAACAAATAATTTTTATGGACTTGAGGGACGGGTGATGTATTTAATTGCATTTAATAAATTTATCCAGACAATAAAAGCTAGAAAACAGAAGCAGTAAATAAATGCTGCAGATGACTACAAAAGATCACAGTATTAATGTTAAAGAAATAAATCACACACGTAGGCTTATCGCATAACTCTCATTCAACGCACTGATTTAAAGCCTAAAATACACACGCAATAAATAAATACTGTAGATGACTTCACTACAGAAGTTCAGGGAGGAAACGCGTCTATTGGTTTATATCCGAAGCAAAGTGTTGGCAGTACCAATGATGGAAACCGCTAGAAGATTCTTCAGAGAGGCTTCCACTTCGGCGGATATTACTGGAGTAGATATAAATTTAATAAACCGTCTACGTGCCATCGTAGAAACTCTTTCGTGAGGGTATGCCATGATAAAGTAACATTGGCATGTACGCCAAGGAAACTATACAATTATACTTACAAAAATACAAATCGTACTACATGCCTGTAACTTTGCACAAACTCTTGGGTCATGGCACTGTATTATACCTATTGGACACCTCTCCGAGGAAGCCCAGGAGACCAGGAATAAAGATAATAGGAAATCTTCCAGAAAGACACAAGAACTGACCTTTTCCATAGGCTGCTTATACCATCGGACCCTTATATTACCAGCTTTGGGAAGTTGATTTCGCTTTCGCGAGAAGTGCTCAACTTACTGTCTGAGCCTCCTGTATCTGGTTCTGCCGAAGGAGATAATGAAAGTGACGATAGCGATTCTGATGTAACTGCATTTAATGAATAAACTGTTTGGCAAGTACATGCATTCCTGTATCTGTTTTTAAACATTCTAAACAGCGTGTCGCACTATTAACATCTATTTAATTTCTTAAAGCTATAACGAAAAATTATACCCCGGAAGGACGTGGGTTAGAATCCCCGTCAGGAAGTCGTAAAATTTAAGAAACGAGATTTCCACTTCCGGAGGTGCATATGGCCCTGAGGTTCACTCAGCCTACACCAAAATGAGTACCAGGTTAATTCTTGGGGACAAAGGCGGCCGGGCGTAGAGCTAACCACTCTACCCCATCACGTGCCGAGGTTAACAATGGTGGAAGCCTTTACCTTCCACTCCTCCAAGGGCCTTCATATAAAGATAAAGTATAAAGATTACTAATTCTATTCCCGGCGTAGTAATTTGTTCTTTGTACTTGATTGACCACACACTTAATTATCTCCAATAATAGCAGTTACATACTAAGTTTTATGTAAATCGGTCCATTAGTTTCCGAGATACGATTTTTGGTCGGCTAGATTCCTGAAATTACGCACTGTGCACTGTGGCTGGATCACATCTAGAAGTGTTAAGTGGGGATGTTTGTTAATCGCATTGTTTTGCACCCGACCCCCATAATGCAACAATCACTACTTTAAAACTGAAACTAACCTGCCTCAGATTACGATTTTCTTTTCCTTCCTTGATGGATATCACGAAATTTGAAAAGTAATTAAAATGTTTCAGTAATTTTCAGCATCTCCCTTCCCTTTGCGGCATCCCCATAGCGGCGTTGCCCATCGAGCAAACTTCCTTGCCTGTTCTAAGAATTAAGGCAACAGAAAATGCGAGGAGGTCGAGTTGCGACGGTGCCAAATTCCTTGTTTCTATCACGATGAGAACGGATGGCGTGCAGGGTCGACTCTTCATTAGGAATACAGCACAATAGAAGAGGTAGTGCCCAAAATATTCCTGTAGAGTCCAAAGGAGGGCACTTCTTTCTTTTTTACAGATCCCTTAGAAGAAAAGTGGAGTTAAAATGATATGGTAAATATAGTCAATTTGGTGATGTATAACTGATAGATAAAATGATATTGCATTACACTGGAAAGTATTTTATCAATATTAATTTAATATCATCATCATCTTAGCGTTTTCCCCACACTTTACGGCTCTCCAATTTATTCTATCTAACGTTCTGTAATCCGGGCATGCATACCCGTTGTTTTGGTCCTTACGTGTGCGAGGGTCATGTGGTTAGGCTTTAGTTTCTCCCACCAAGAGCCGTCTTTCCTACAGTGAATGCATTGCTTTGATGTTATGAAGTTAATTTGTATCTATAAGGTCTTATACAGGAAGTCCGACTCCTTGAATGAATGGTCATTGTTGAGGCCTTCGGTTCAGAGGGTCCTGGATTCGATTCCTGGCCGGTCGGGGATTTTTCATCACATTTGATTAATTCTTCTAGCTCGGGGACTGGGTGTTCGTGCTTGTCTCAACACTCTCCTCTCCGTATTCAGACACCACACCACACTACCAATCACCACAGAAACACGCAATAGTGATTACAGCCCACAACATTAGGGTTGGCGTCAGGAAGGGCATCCGGCCATAATACAGGGCCAAATCCACACCTGCTCCCCACATGTGTGGGAAACGCTGTAGAAGAAGAAGGAGAAGAAGAAAAGGTGTTATACAGGAAATGTATAATCCAAAATGGTGGGAATTCCCTAATGAAGGACAATTTTCTCTGCGTACTCTTGGACAATGCCTACTCTTGACCACCTTAGCCCTACTCTAATTGCGTTCTCACCAGAGACGCCCTCTCCTTTACATCTATACTAAATTAAGTGTAAGAGAGGGCCAAGAATCCTTCTTTTAATGCTATTTGTTCGGGGCGTCGACTCATGTGGACCTTTTGCCCCTACTGGCACCATATTGTATGAACCTGCGTGTAATTGGAATGGCTGTAGTGTGGAATGTTGTGTGTGAGGAAAGGAAGATTAAGCACGTCACAAACACCCAGTCCCCAGGCCAGAGATATTAATCATTACAATTAAAAAACCCCCACCGGGCGCGCGGCTGTGAGCTTGCATCCGGGAGATAGTAGGTTCGAATCCCACTATCGGCAGCCCTGAAGATGGTTTTCCGTGGTTTCCCATTTTCACACCAGGCAAATGCTGGGGCTGTACCTTAATTAAGGCCACGGCCGCTTCCTTCCAACTCCTAGGCCTTTCCTATCCCGTCGTCGCCATAAGACCTATCTGTGTAAGTGCGACGTAAAGCCCCTAGCAAAAAAAAAAAAAAAACCCTGACCTGGCCGGGTGACAGGCGGACGCGTTGCCCCCTACACCGCGGGGCCGGACTTCAAGAATCCTTATTTCGCCACTCTGTTAATAAATAAATAAATAAATAAATAAATAAATAAATAAATAAATAAGTTAATTAATTAATTAATTAAAACTCTCATAACCATACGAAGAGATCGGTAATCTTTATGTACAACCTCGTTAATGTGGCTGCCACAATGATGACCTTTCCTAATATTAACACCCAAGTAGGCCTACAATGATCCCCCTGAAGTACTTTCACCCCATCAACAAAGTAATTAAAACTGAGAGGACTTTTCTTCTGTATGTCCGACTCGTTGGTTGAACGGTCAGCGTACTGGCCTTCAATTCAGAGGGTCCCGGGTTCGATTCCCGGCCGGGTCGGGGATTTTAACCTTAATTGGTTAATTCCAATGGCACAGGTGCTGGGTGTATGTGTTGTCTTCATCATCATTTTCATCCTCATCAAGACGCGCAGGTCGCCTACGGGAGTCAAATAGAAAGACCTGCACCTGGCGAGCCGAACCCGTCCTGGGATATCCCAGCACTAAAAGCCATACGACATTTCATTTCATTTCATTTTCTTCTGGATGAAACTTACATTTCGTTCCGTTTACCGCCATAGTATGACTATTCTCGGAGTCTTTTTTCTTTTTTTCTTTTTTGTTTCTTTGCCATCACTCACAGTACTGTAACTTATTTCTTATTCTTCTTCTACTCCTTCTGAATCTGAATCTGCTTACCCTCCAGGGTTGGTTTCACCCTCGGACTCAGCGAGGGATCCCACCTTTACCGCCTCAAAGGCAGAGTCCTGGAGCGTGAGACATTGGGTCGGGGATACACCTGGGGGAAGGACCAGTACCTCGTACAGGCAGCCTCACCTGCTATGCTGAACAGGGCCCTTGGTGGTGGATGACAAGATTGGAAAGGATAGACAAGGAAGAGGGAAGAAAGCAGCCGTGACCTTAAGTTAGGTACCATCCCAGCATTTGCCTGGAGGAGAAGTGGGGAAACAACTTCCAGGATGGCTGAGGTGGGAATCGAACCCACGTCTACTTAGTTGACCTCCCGAGGCTGAGTGGACCCCGTTCCAGCCCTCGTACCACTTTTCAAATTTCATGGCAGAGCCGGGAATCGAACCCGGGCCTCCGGGGATGGCAGCTAATCACACCAACCACTGTAACTTATTTACTACTGTAAGTTATACAGTTTAGCATCATCTGCAGAAAGCCTCACCTGTGATTCCAGTTCTTTAGTTATATTATTTAAATAAGTACTGTACATAAGAAAGCGAAGATCCAATAATAACACCCTGCGGGGCCTCCTCTTTTAATCCTTACAGGATCAAATACCCTTTCAAAGCCTTTGTGTCGCTGTTGTCATACATAAATTCAGCTATTAAAAATTGATAAGTAATTTTCATTTAGGCCTACAGGTATTGTACCCTGATGAGATAGGCCCTAGTTTCATGATTTGATTTTGATATGAGAAATACAGATATAAAGGAATATTAAATGAATACAGTGTCAGTTTTGTGTGGACGGGATAATTTCGACATGAGCTAGACATATCGCGACTGTCCGTCGCCACAGTGTAAGCTTGTCATTAAGGGGAAAATGTTTCTTGGCCAGAAGATAAGAGGATTAAAACTAGAGCTCACAACAACGAAGTAATGACTTCGAGGAAGTGAAAGAGTATATATTTCGGACCAAGGGCGAGTAGATGTATCACCAATACCGAGAATGTGACGTGCCAGTTTTTCCACGCCCGAGGCATTTGGTGTTGTCAACGTTACAAGGAAGAGATTTCAAACTAACCGAAGCGGTGTTGACCAATGAGAAAATTTATCACAGGCCCGCAGATAAACCAACATAAGAAAAACTCAGAGTGAACTCCAGTTAGCTTCTCCGATAACAATAATTAAATTATTCCAACCACATAATTGAATAGAGGGGATTTTTGTGATATCATTCCCATGTTGATTAATTGTAATCGTAATAAATTAAAGTAATGAATTCGTAGAAATGACCCACGCTATCTCGCCATTGGTCGAGATGAGCACGCCATCAGGGACGCCGAGTTAGCGCGCGAAAGGTGGAGGACAGAAATTAAGTGATGTTTCCATGATCACCGAACGATATGAGTTCAGAATACGACACATGAATGTGTATCGCCAGTGTATTAAGTAGGATAAAGCAAGAGATCCAAATCCGCCTGCATATGCCGATTTAGGATAACCAACCCCCCTCTCCAGGAGTTGACCGCGGATGACCCCGGCGGGAAATCATATCGTCCATAAAAGTCCAGAAGCGGACCTCACATCACTCAGTTCTTACCAGTCACCAGTCGTTATCGGTCACCAGTCGTGTCAGTCTATGAAGTAGTTGAGACTCTGACACGTTGACTCTGTAAGTCAGTACCTCGGGACGCATTCGAAGTCAGTTAAAGCTGAAAGTGCGTGAATTATTAGGAGAATGAATACGAACAGTGAAATTATCCATAGTACCGAGTGTAACTAATCAGTACAACTGTATGTTGAATTTAATCAATGTCATGTGATTAAATAATAAATAACTAACGGAACGCCGATAGTACCTTTGGAAGGCAGTGTGCGGAGCCTGAAGTAAACACCTCAAGATAGACGGTGAATAACTATCCGAGCAGGGAACCATAGGAGCTAGGCGATTATCAAGACGGCTTAGAAATAAACCAGGAAGTGCCGGTTGAAGACGCGATACGCGCCGGTTCAAATGAACGACATTTCGTCGTAATGTGCCACGACGTGTGTTTCGGGCGTATATGAAGATTATATTGTGCGAGTGTCAGGGGTCTAGGAGCACCTATAAGTGGTTTTTTTTGTTATTAGTATTCCTGTGTAAAATAGTGTAATAAGGTATTAATCATGGGTAGTCACCCAGAAGTGTTTTATTGTGTTAAATTTGTATTGTGCGACATGATGGACGAGTAGATCACCATGGGGCCGTAAGGCCTATATCTCATCTGCTACGAGACAATGGAATTCTACATAGAAATGAGTACACAATTTTGATATTGGGGGATGTTATCGCGACTAAACGGGGTTCAGTGTAAATTAATTATGGTTACTTAACATGGTCCGCTTCCCGAGTCCATGATTTTATTTTTTTGTTAGACGGACGAACTAATTTATATTAACGTAATAATGGGTTAGATTAATTAATTTGAGTATTTGTTTGTTGTATATAATGTAAATATGGGATATATTTCTTTCAATTAATGCATGCTGTTCGTAATACTTTGACTTAAGTTCAATTCAAGTGTTAATTTCCTTTTTTTGTGCTAACCCATTTATTTGATTTTTCAATCACTGCGGTGATCATTTGTATTTTAATTAGGAATATTTTCTACCAAACAGCCAGATTATGAAAGTGCCAGAGGATGTAAAATTTGTGTTGCGTACGGAAGGTCATTAAAATAATAATAATAATGCTCGGTGTGTTTGCGAGGAAGAAATAATAATCATGTTTGTGAGTTGACAAAGGAAAATAATAATAATAATAATAATAATAATAATATTTGTGCGTTTGCGAGTTAAAGTATTATAATAATAATGACAGTGCTTCGCGAGTTAGCCAGTGCAAATATAATAATCAATGTGGAGATGACATGTAGCGTTAAAGACTTTCATTCGCGTAGTCAGTTTGATTTTACGTAAATTTTTGATTTTACGTTTTTGGACTTTAATTTAACCATTAAAATTTTGTTTAAAAGCGACATAGGCACGTGAATTAGAATGGTCACGATATGTTAAAAGCCCAGAATGATTTGAGCCCATATTTAGAGTTGGAAGTCATGAGGGACGAATATCCGGCGTGAAATAAATTGAGCCGTATTGTTTGTAATGATGAAATAGATGAATCTCAAGGCCTAAGATGATATAAATGCATATGCCGGTGTTATTAGTGGTAGAATCCACGCACCGAGGATTATTTTATGAATTAAATGTTTGAAGAGTTCCGATGAAAGGAAATGGACTTCAAATTTGAAGGAATAGTTTAGCAATCGCCGGCATTGGAGGTATTTGCCCAGCCGCGATGTGCCATAGGTTGTGAGATGTGTCTTGGGAGGACAGGTGTCCCCATATAAAATTAACGGCAGTACGAAAGTGAAGGTACGGTCCCGAATACCGTGTTGTCCCGACCGATATAAAGCAGATCTTAGTGGATCATAACGGGATTTAACATATGCGACTAAATTCTAAAGAGTGGAAATTAAAATATCATCTTATCATTTTAATAATAATAATAAAAATAATCATACTCCAAGTGAATCTTGTCTTAAATCAAGTGCTTAGTGCCAAGATAAATCGGAATCGTAAAAGGGGTTATGCGTTAAACATATTAAGAGTGAACTACCGTGTAACAGGCGAAATTAATTTTTTTTAATTAATAATAATAATAATAAATAAAAACTAAGCTACTTTTTTTTGTTTTGAAGAATTTACTTTTTTATATTTTGGACATAATAATGATGTTGGGAGTTGAAATGAAAGATTTGAGATTTTTAACTAATAATAATAATAAATAAAATATTTGAAGAAGGAGAAGAAGAATAACCAAGGAAGCTACTTTTTTATTTTTATTTTTTTGATGAAAATAATAAGAGCGAGAAGTTGAAGTATTATAGCAAGGATGATTACGGGTTACGATAATCGCGATTTCCACTATTAATAATAATAATAATAATAATAATAATGATAATAAATATTTATGAGGAAGCTGATCATTATATTGTGCGGATAAATTAGTAGGAAGAACGACCCTTCGTTTGAAACGTCGGCAAGGGTTGGCATATAATCATCCCGGATGACAAATGATAATAATCAAATACAGGATTATAATTGAAATTAATGATAATAATAAAATTAATTGATGGTAGTCAAAGAATATGATAATGATCAGATAAAGAATGGTAATTATATTATTTAATAATCATAGGAGGATATGCTAGGGACAGTCATCCTGTGTCGAACTGCTCCGAACCACATGTTGGGTTTTCACGGGGAGATAGCGGTAGATACGTAAATAACCCACGGACGGCACAAGTCTTGAGGGTTAGAGCATAGTAATGAACCTTTCCGTACGTCTTGTAGTGACAAGTGTAAATATTGAAATAGGCTTTGAGTTAATGAACTCTACCTGGCGTGTTTGTGAATCTGGAAATAATAGGCTAGAGTTTGTCCGTATTATAAATTCCCGTTTTTTTTTTTCGAGGCGATAACATTTTCCAAGGTGGGTGTCCGGCTCACCAGAATGTACATACCGGAAGTGTCTCATGTCCAAACGGAACGAGGAGACGACAGTAAAAAGTTACTGTCGTGCCTTCGCCTCCGAAAGAAGATCTCCAGCGGTGAAACGTCCAATCATACGGATGTGAAGTCGATCCCCAGTAACCAATTGGGGCGAATTCACCAGATGTTTTATACTACCAGAGTAGTGAGGTAAAATCCAAGTATTATGTCATTTATTTTTCAGGATTAAAGTGTCCCAATGTAAATTTGTCATCATGTGTAGTATGCAAAATAAGTGAATAAATTGCTCCTCATTTGCAATTTCAATAGGAAACAGTTTCCATATCTTTTCATTGTAGTTAGTCCAGTATGCCCATGGAATTTAAGTTGTCACTTCCCAGTCCTATTGTGGAGTCAAAAATTTGTATCCATGAATGAGTCGTCCCCCGTAACCTTAAATTTGCATGCCCCGTTCATCCCTGTGTTCATTTGATGCGCCGATATATATTTTTTGATTTTCTTTATATAATTTTTTTTTATCGTTTTCGAACTGATCACCCCTGAGATAAATGCTAGTCTGGGACTCAGGAGGTGAGCGGGTGCAGTATATCAAGATTGATCCACAAACAATTCAAATTTATAGGGATCGTAAAAATGATTTCGTAAACGTTAAGGGAGATACTCAGAGCCATTAAAGGCAATCTTCTGACCTGGCTGTTTCTTCCGACCGAAAGTTGTGCAAAAGTCGAAGATCATTTTTGGAATGGTGCCTCTACACCGTACCAGCGGCGCTCTAACCGTAATATTGTTGAGGTCATGGAAAACCTTTAACTTGCTCTAGTCTCGTAGATATCCTTCTTCTCTCGACTGGCTGTCTTTGGCTGATATTTGTCAGATTCAAACCGTATGGTGGGATCAATAATGAATCCCGAACTAATTGTCCTGTCGATCGCTATGATATCAATTCTGCGAGTAGTTTTATTCTCTGCAATTCAGTGTACTTCCTTGCAAACTTCGTACCTCTTCTCAGCCAGGTCTTGCTCCTTAATCGATAGATCTGCATTTAGTGCTGTCACTCGGGTGGCAGATTCCCTAGTGCCGGGCTGAGTGGCTCAGACGTTTGAGGCGCTGGCCTTCTAACCCCAGTTCGGTAGGTTCGATCCTGGCTCAGTCCGGTGGTATTTGAAGGTGCTCAAATACGTCAGCCTCGTATCGGTAGATTTACTGGCACGTAAAAGAACTCCTGCGGGACAAAATTCCAGCACCTCGGCGTCTCCGAAAACCATAAAAGTAATTAGTGTGACGTAAAGCAAATAACATTATTATTTATTAATATTTTTTACCTAGTCTTCTCTTGGATGATGTGGACACGAACCACGGGAGTGTGCTAAATTTTAAGTCTCGTTCTAGTGTCTACAGCGGTTATCGTCCTGACTCCTCCCACTCCTCCCATGGAGAGCTCTCACAGGTTCAACGTTGACTTGAAATTTAATGGCATAACGCAATTCGGAACTACTCGGTCCATGATTGCTTTTCCCAAGGATGTGAAAGTCTTCAATGCGAGATGTGGAACACTTCCGTCATTTTGTTAACAAGAAAAAAAATACTGTTACTCCCTTTCACTGACATCAAATATTTTTCTTGAACTATCTTAAACTACTCACCTGAAAGAAATGAGAGGAAATTACTTATTTTACTTACCCTCGTAAATGTTTCTCATTAAGCTCGGAGCTAAAGGATATTAATTCTCGTGCAAGGTACAATTATGTTTCTTCAAATATTTCTGCTTTTCTGCTATATGTGCGACGGTATGGTCGGTGTTCTTTAAA
The DNA here is from genome assembly GCF_040414725.1 of Anabrus simplex. NCBI lineage: Eukaryota > Metazoa > Arthropoda > Insecta > Orthoptera > Tettigoniidae > Anabrus > Anabrus simplex. Next base: position 1,656,772,081 of record NC_090265.1, read on the forward strand.
CTAAACAGCATGTCATTGGTTTAGATATATTCTCATACTGCTTCGTCGTCATCAACACCGGCAGTTGTCTTCGCTGAGTTTAATTGATAACATTTTCTGTCAACACTTCCCAGCTCTTTGAGCTATTCACGATCTCAGTTATAGTGCAATCTCCCTAGTTCTCCTGCATCCCTGGTAATGAAGCTACTTCTGCCGCTTCTCGCGTCCTCCGCATTGCTTGGATAATCCGGTGCGATAGGTAATTGTTGTAAATAGTCTGTCATTTTAGTGTTTGGAACAGGTGAAAACATCGAGATGCGGCAAATAATTAGCTTTTACAATTTCTTTGTAATGATTTATAAGTCAAATAAACGAAAAGTTTTGACGTTCGTTCTACAAAGTAAGATGATCGCATCTAATTCGGCGACAGGAGTAGCCTACATCGAGAACTATTATAATTTAATTGTGGGTGAGATCCTTCCTTGGGAGAAAGGATTTAATATTCCAGCTGTATTTATTTGAATCCAGGCCGCCGGTAAATAGATTTCAACCAGCCACTTCTCTAGGCACCAACCCGCATTCATTATAAATAATTGCAAGGCTAAGACCGTTCTTACCTTTCCCACTTGAGACGATTATTCTAGATTAGACTATTCTAGATTTAGATTTAGATTTGGGAATCGAATCTGGAACCTCTGTATTAGGTGCAGGCACGCTAGTCCTACTCCATGGAGCTGGCTATTAAATATCTATACAGTTAACACTATTTAAACCTCCAATTTATTACAAATACTGTAGAGATATTAGGAGTACAGTATATTATATTTACCCGTTTCCCAGTTTTACACTGGTGAAAGCTCCTCCTGATTCTTACTGCCCTAGTATGCTCGCGACCTATGAAGCGCCTCTTCGGACGGAGCAACTTGAGGGAATAATAAATGTCTGTCTGTCTGTCTGTCTGCTGTCTGTCTGTCTGTCTGTCTGTCTGTTAGGTCACCAGCCCCAGAGGCTGGTTAGATCCTCAAATAGCACCACCAAAGGTTATGCGGTTATAAGGAAAACCCAAAAACCAATGGCAGCACCAAAATGAGGCATACTAGGCAAGATGAGGAGTGAGGTAGTTTGCCATTGCTTTCCTCACTGGGTCAGATACTACTGCAGCACGACTGACCCTATGAGCAGCACCCGTCATAACACTCAGATGCACTAGTCATGCTCTGAATGTCATTACTCAGCACTACCCATACACCAGCAACTTCCATATTGTCACAGCCATGGATGTTGACTGGGACTTCGGTGAAAGCTACACTTTACTCTGGCCTGTGCCAAGAGATGGATGCAAAAGTACTGTATCCATCAAGAAATGACAGCAGGCAGAATAAATAAATAAATAAATAAATAAATAAATAAATAAATAAATAAATAAATAAATAAATAAATAAATGCTGCAATAATAATTGTACGGCTCCTTAGCTGAATGGTGAGAGTAGCGGTCCAAACGGACTCGGGTTCGATTGCTCACCGGGCCGTGGATTTTAACCATGGCCTGATTAATTCCTTAGCTCGGAGGGTGGTTGTTTGTAATCGACCGTTAGCAATAATAATAATAATAATAATAATAATAATAATAATAATAATAATAATAATAATAATAATAATAATAATAATCCTTCTTTACAGAGAATCCTTGTGTTACATCCTGCGGATCATTTCCGATAATCAATAAGGCAACAAGAAGAAAAATAAAGAAAAATACTTCGGAGAAGTAATGTGACTATTTTAAGAATAGTAGGTTCCTCTTGCGATTTTTTTTTAAATTACACAAAGTCATTGTACAATTCTGCTTATGAAACCTTGAGAAAATTACATTGTCGCTGAGGAAACAATAAATAGCGCGTATCTGACAATGCATTTCATATCCATTATATTCCGTAAGACTGGTCACGTCTCCCAGCCACATATGGATATGGAGTCCATCAGAACAATTTTAGTTGTGTTAATTTTCATATGCTAATGTGCAAAGCTGGGGTATGGGTAGTGCTGATTAATGACATTCGGAGCACGACCAATGCGTCTGAGTGTTATAAAAGGTGTTGTTCATAGGGTCAGTCGTGGTACAATAACACTGTCTGCCCAGGGAGGAAAGCAATGGCAAACTACCTCACTCCTCATCTTGCCTAGTACATCTCAATTTGGTGCTGCCATTGGTTTTTGTTGTTTTATTATAGCTGCATAGACTTTGGTGGTGCTATTTGAGGATCCAACCAGCCTCTGGTCTGATGACCTAATAGAAAGACAACGTGCAAAGCTAACAATGGCAGAAGTAAGGAGGGCATAAAATGCGCACAAGTAAGGAAGGCTTTTCTTATGAAAATAAATCTAGGTAAATCTACTTACTTGGAATATAAGATATATATATATAGGAATTAGAAAGATGTTTTTGAAGACTTCGTTGTATTGTATGGAAGTGAAACAGTAAGGAAGAGAACAGAAGCTTTTGAAATGTGGTGTTACAGAGGAATGCTAAAGGTGAGATGGGTAAATCGAATCATAAAGGAAGAAATACTGAATCGACTTGGTGAGATCGATTTGGCAGATTAGAGCAGTAACATAGAAATAAAAAGATTAGCACAGGACATGGTGGCATGGAGAGCTGCATCAAACCAGTCTGTGAACTAATGACTCAAACATCACAAATGTGCAAAGGTTTTATATATATGACGAACTGTGCGGCCAGTGTGTATGAAGATTTAAGGCCGTTCATTGATGGATGGCTCAAGATATGTTTTGAAGTTGTGTTGTTATTTGCTGTTATTTGTTATTTTGCAAAGCAGAATTAACCACGAGCTGCTATGATCCTTGAAAGACGAATCTGGTGGATCTCCTCCTCCTGTTCGCCCATCTTTGTTTAAAGAAATAGGCTCCGCTGCCAACTGCTGCGGAGACAACTTTCGTGGGTTGTCAGAGTATTAGGATACTAGGAGTTGTAAAGAGGTCGATGGAAAAGGCTAAAAAATTGAAACTTTATTTATTTATTTATTTAATTTATAATGAAGTAGCGAAGTTAGGGATCTTGACCCCTCTTACAGGTAATATTTTTAAGATTTTTAAAATATCGTGGAAATCAATTACGGTTAATGAGGAAAAAAATGGAAGTCAAGTAAGGAGTAAACAATAATACAATAATTAATATCCATTAAGTTAATAATTACAATAATAATTCAACCATAGACGCCCAAAAGATATACTGTTTACTGTACCATCTAGTAAGCTAGAGTAAAAAGGGACTTCGAAATTGACGAGCAGACAGTCCGATGGCGTCAAATTAAAATGTATGCACGCGGTAGCTGAGGCCATAACATTATTATTATTATTATTATTATTATTATTATTATTATTATTATTATTATTATTATTATTATTATTATTATTATTATTGATGGAAAAGCATATGGGACAAAATATAGAGAGTTCACAAAAACTGAAACAGACTACCGGTATATCAAATTAATAACTGAAGAATGTCTTAAGTTAATACTACAGTATGTAGTAACTAGGTGTCCGGTTCCGTGGCTGAATGGTTATCGTGCTGGCCTTTGGTCACAGGGGTCCCGGGTTCGATTCCCGGCAGAGTCGGGAATTTTAACCATCACGTGGGCTGGGTATATGTGTCGTCCTCATCATTATTTCATCTTCATCACGACGCGCAGATCGCCTACGGGTGTGAAATAAAAGAAGACTTGCACCTGGCGAACCGAACATGTCTCCGGACACTCCCGACACTAAAAGCCATACGCCATTTCATTTAATAACTAGGTAAAGTAAAACTTGTTATATTGCATATGAATATCACTACGTTACAATCTCAGTTGAGAAAGAACGACATTATCATGTAAGTACGTTACACCCTCAAATGAGAAGAGTGAAACGTATATGGGATAACCTAAGATACAAAGTCCTACACTTAACATTAATACTATTTGATTTTATGCCCCTATGTTACTGTGTTCCTATGTTATCTATTCTTAGGAACCAATGCATGATAATAAATGAGAAGAGTAAAACGTAAATGGGATAGTCCGAGGTACTTACATTTAAAATATCGATGACCTAGTTCTAACACCACGTATCTGACAATGCTACCCATTATTTTCCTTAAGTCTGGTCACGCCTCCCCGTTACATATGGATATGTAGTCCATCATAACAATTCTCGATGTGTTCATTTTCCCATGCTTACGTGCACAGGAACATGAACCTTACCGTACCGTATTGTAGGTATGTATGTTTGCATGGCGTATTTACGCACTTCTGCAGTATACTGTAGTTAACGTTCATTTTAAACGTTTAAATGTTGGGACCGATCGCGTTACCATCAGGCACCTGACCTTCCCAAAGGATGGATAAAGGAAGCTCAGTTTGAACCCCCTGTTATCTACAGACATTTATTTATTCTCTCGTGCATTTTCAAGGTTTTAAATTTATTTATTTTTAAATAGGCATATAAATGAAGTGAAATATGCCCTATGGTCAATACTGGCATAAGGTTTCGTATCATAGCAACCTTCATCAAAATAATTTGTAAATAACTGCCCACTATTCATTTTAATTAATTCGTTTCGTGAAAAATGGAAAATAATCGATTTGGATGAGGAGGAGGAAGTCCAAACGGACGTATTTGCATGGAGTAGAAGAAGCAGTATCTAAATTATTGCCAGAGAAGTCAAAATCCCTTGGGGATTAAATCGTTGCTTGGCAATTTTAACAGTTTTACATACAATATACATGGGATAATAAATAAAACAAAGAAAAATGTAATAAATTAAAGCTTAAAATGAAGTATCAGTGTCGTTAGCCAAGTCCAGGGAGAAAAAAATAACATTCATAAAAAACTGTGCGTATTCTTCCGCTATTCATTCATTCTCTCTCACTTTTTGCACTCTCATGTGTGTTGTTGGTTGGTTCGCGTACGCCCATCAATCATTCTGTGACGCTATTCTCTCGCACGAGTCCTAGCTTCCAGGATTACAGGAGATTGCAGAAGGTCTATCACCGTAAAGCTGTACCAGGTTACAGTAGAGGGCCAGCGCAAAAGTTGTAAAATACAAACAGCTACAGGTTATAATTTCATATTAAGCAGACTCTATGTAAATTAGTTAAACCTATTCTTCTTCTTCTTCTTCTTCTTCTTCTTATTATTATTATTATTATTATTATTATTATTGGGGGTGATTACTTCAGTGGCTTAGTTGCTCGATTCCCACCCGCAAGGCGGAGGCTCTGAGGTCACTCCTGAGTCGAGATTTTCATCTCAAGAATCACGCGACCTCAGGAAGGGCATCCGGTCTTTAACCATCCCCAGAACCCAAATGAGCCTGGGTGGTTTTAGCGACCCCAGAAATAACTGGAATGAGATGAAGATAGTTGAAGTATTATTAATTGTAGCCTGCCTGGTGGCCATGATCAATAAGGCGTCAAGTCTTCTGTACATGGTCTGTGTCCGTGGTTAGCCGGATCGAGTTCTGCCGGTCGAAAAAAAAAAATCACCATCAGAATGTTGGCCGGCAGGGTAAGAGAGGGTGGTAATATCGTCGCTCCTATGCCAAAACCACGAATGTGACAATGCTCTTCTTATCCATTATTTCCCTTAAGACAGGTTACGCATGCTTCCCAGCCACATAGGGTATGCAGTCCATCAGACTGTCGTGTTTATTTTCCTATGCAGATGATTAAAGTAATATGAACCTTACCGTACCGTACCGCACCATAGCCCTACTGTAGGAATGTATGCTTGCATGACGTATTTACGCACTCCTATAGTAGGCTTATAATGTATATAAGGTTCATTTTCCTTTACACGTAATCATAGGAAAATGTTCGACTCCATGGCTAAATGGTTAGCGTGCTGGCCTTTTGTCACAGGGATCCCGGGTTCGATTCCTGGCAACGTCGGGAAATTTAACCATCATTGGTTAATTTCGCTGGCAAGGGGACTGGGTGTATGTGCCATTTTCATCATCATTTTATCCTTATCACGTCGCACAGATCGCCTACAGGTGTCATATCAAAAGATCTGCATCTGGCGAGCCGAACATGACCTCGGACACTCCCGTCAGTAAAAGCCATAGACCATTTCATAGGAAAATGAACATAACGAAACTTGTTCTAATGGACTGCATATCCATATGTGGATGGGAGGCGTGACCAGTCTTAAGGAAAATAATGGATAGGAAGAATATTGTCAGATAGGCTACGTGATATTAGAACCAGGCCATCGCTATGTGAAGTATCGAAGCACCTTGAGCACACATGAGCAAGAGCCATTCTCCTTCCTTGGTAAAATGTCATGCATCACCATATACTACAGCATCTAGATCGCACTTGAGCAGGTAAGTGAGGAGCACTTATGCTTTTCGTCTTTGCGGGAAACTACCTCACTCCTAGTACGCCTCTTCAGTAACGCTCATATACCCGATTCACGTTGTTTCCGACCACCCTATATTGCTGCATTTTGAAACGGGGAACTCTGTTAGCGTTCTGACTAGAATGTCTCAGTAAGAATATAAATACTGTACTTCGGCGCTGATGGTGATTATTATTTTAGGGAGAAATCGCCAGACATTATATCCCCTTGATTAGCTCATTTAATATAATGCAACATTGCTTCGTAATTACAGGTCACTTTTTACCACCTACAATTTAAAGGACATCAATAAAGGTCTGAGCAGCAATCAGAGCAATGTATTCTGGGATGTACCATATTAGCTTTGGACTATGAAAATGAAAACCTACAACCTGTTTTTCAGTCAGTGACCGGGTCAGGGATGTAATGAATGAATCATATATAGGCTATTATTACGATGGGGTCGCCACTCCCAAAGTGATATATTAATGAATGATAGATGCTACGAAATGAGAATGGAGAGTGTTGCTGGAATGAAAGTTGACAGGGAAAACCGGAGTACCCGGAGAAAAACCTGCCCCGCCTCCGCTTTGTCCAGCACAAATCTCACATGGAATGACCGGGATTTGAACCACGGTATCCAGCGATGAGAGGCCGACGCGCTGCCGTCTGAGCCACGGAGGCTCTTAGCTTTGGACTAAGTATATGTAAAATATACTCGCGGAGCACTACACAACGTATGGAGATAATACGATCATTATAAGCAACAATAAAAAAATGTCTGGTATTGACAACATTATAATAGCCTAACAACATTCACCACCAGAAGGAGCTTCCACTCATCAAGGAATAAGAGCTTTAATTGAAGAAGTACCATGGCTTTAAACAGTGTATAGATGAAATACTTTTTAGTACTCACAAACCTTATACCACAGTGGGGGGAAGAAACGTCTGACACACTAACCAGTAAGTAGTATTTATTTATGATGTTTATTTAAATATAAAAGGCGATTAGGCCCGATACATGTTTACACAGCCCGTTTCCATGCGCAGACAACTAACAACCAGAAGAAAAAAGAAACACGAGACCACTTGGGCATGCCATGGGGCCCGTCAGATACTCACTAACGAGTAAGTGCAAGCGATTAAATGAAATGGCATATGGCTTTAAGTGCCGGGAGATCCTAGGACAGGTTCGGCTCGCCAAGTGCAGGTCTTTTGATCTGACTCCCGTAGGAGACCTGCGCGTCGTGATGAGGATGAAATGATGACAACAGTTACACCCATCCCCCGTACCAGGGAAATGAACAAATGATGGTTAAAATTCCCGACCCTGCCGGGAATCGAACCCGGGACCCCTGTGACCAAAGGCCAGCACGCTAACCATTTAGCCATGGAGCCGGATAGTGCAAGCGATAGACCTACTTAATTCACCTGGGGGGCACGTGGTCACCACTCTACCTCTTATAAGTTCTAACCCTCTGGTAGAGCGGGCTAATAAGCTAACCAGCCGAGAGTCGGGTCATTTTTAATCCCTTCCTTGCATTGTACATTGACGTTCACCATACTTATCTCGGACATCGGTCCATAGACGGACTGGACGCAGCCTCCCATGCCACCCTATTTTGCACTTTTTTTTTTCATTTCTACTTAACTACCACATCCTACATCTCTAATCCGTTATCACATTCATGCCTTGCTTGCTATACCCTGCTGTTAAAAAAAAAAAAAAAAAAAAAGAAAGGCATTTATTTCTGCTTCCCCCATTTGAAGGCTGCCAAAAAAGACAAAGCTTACATAACAATTTTGATTAGTAATCGCAAGGGTCGTTTAAAATGTGTCTATAAATAGGTATACTACAGTAAAGCCTAAATAATAAAAAATTGTATCAGTCAATAGTTATGAAATCCATGAGAAATTCCTCATAGGACAAAGATATAGATACAGCTTGGAGTATAAATGATTTTTTTTACTATTGCTAACGATCCTTTAGGGCTGCTAACCCAATGTCCTTAATGAATTGGTTATGTAAATCAAATTTCTTACAAAAGTTGTGGAATGTGTGAGTGATGGTGCCTCTAGCTCCTATCATCAATCCTAACACATCTATGGAGTCCAGATGATATTTCTCGGCATAATATGGAATTGTGGGTTCATATATATATATCACATTTCTCCTTGTGTACATCATGTGGTTGAGTAGATGATGCTTCGATTCTAATAGTGTGGTCTATTATGAACCCTTTACTTGAGCCCGGTGATAAAGCTATCATGTCAGTTCGCCGGTTTTACTGCCTACACCTCTCTCGAAAACTAACTGAACGATGTATCCTGTCATTCTCTGATCAAATTTCAAATCAAATTTCACGAAATCGTTCGTTCCCATCTCTCCTATTCGATTCCGTATATTTTCATTCGCGATTCGATCTAACCATCTCGCCTTCAGCATCCTTCTCTAACACCACATTTCAAAATCCTATATTCTCTTTCTTTCTGAGCAAGTTATTTTATTGTGCGTGTTTCACTAGCATACAACGAAGAAAGTCTGTGTTTCTTTTTCATAACAGAGGCCTTCGTTGCTTGGGTTAGGGTAGCCTGAATTTCATGTCCTCACTTCTGCCATCGTTAGCTGTTCCTACCCAAGTAACAACAATATTCATCTACTTCCTTTAAAAACTTCACCATAAATTGTAATTTTGCCTTGTGTGTTGTATCATTTACACGATGTCTGCTCGCGACATTATTTATCCGGGAGCTTTGCGGAAGGAGGAATTGCTGTATGAGTTAGCAATACGTAATTTGGAATCGAAAGGGACAGTTAAGGCCGATGAACTCTTGTTGAGGAACAATTTACATCGGAATGTCTCAGCGCCCTGTTATACCGAAAGCGAGGTCACGAGTTCGGTATCCCTTATTGAGACTAACCTCTCTGATATCGCCTCAGTGATGGATTTTCTGGAGAGCGACGTCGCTTCGCCCCATCAACTTAAGAGAGTGCAGGGTCGTTTGATGCATTATGTTCATCGTGTAGGTGATTTGCTGTCATTAGAATTAAAGGAGGAGGTGTTAAATCAGGTTCAGGATTTACAGGTCAAATCGTCTACGCTTTTAGAGAAAGTTGAGACTTGGCTAGCTGACCCGTCCATCAAGACTAAGCCAGTGTTACCTTCCACTGCGGCGGTGGTAGGCGAGTTAAACCAACCCACTCCCGACCTTGGGCCTGACGGGCAGCGAACTTCCCTCGAGCCGCATTTCTCATCTTTAGAGCGTTCTTCAAAACAGACTACGAGGCAACAGCCACCTTTGTCGCCGCAGGTTTCACCATTTTCGAGTATTCCTCACCCATTGAATAACATGCTGAAGGACAGCCCGCGCTACTCAGTGAATTCGGCGAGTGATGTGGTTGCATTTCTTCGTTTTCTTGTCGAATTCTTGGATCACGCTCAAGTATTTGGGTTGACGCATGCACAAATTTTACAGGTGATCTATCCGCATACTGTTGGAGTTCTTTCTGATAAGATTGTTAATGCTATATCGGAACAATTATCGTTGCATCAGTTTCATGCCCATATACTAACTCACTTTATCCCCGCTAGGGCTCTTAATTCTTTGGTGCAACAATTCTACTTTCGTGTGCAACGTTTAAATGAGACCTTATCAGAATTTATTTCTGACATTAAATTTTATGCCAGGGTATTCGCACTTGATTATACGGAGGAGCAGGTGGTTTCGACTATCGTGGAAGGGATTACTCCGTCGTATCGTTCTTGCTTGTGTTTTGTGTCTCAGCCTCGTAACTTTGCCGAGTTGGAAGCTATGGTCGTCTCGGCGGAGGGCATTCGACATGCCGACTCGCTTCGCGATCCTGGTCTTTCTTCTGGCCGGGGTGTATCTGAGCGTGCTGTTACTCGTAAACCCGCCCCGTTAAAAATATGTTTTGGCTGCGGCGCGTCTGATCATCTCCGTAATAAGTGCCCTTCTCGATCTCTTCAGGCACAAGGGCCTAGCCGTGGTTCGAGTACCGAGGGGCCGCCTAGGGTTTCGAAGGTTGTATGTTTTCGCTGTGGGACCCCGGGTCATGTAGCGAGGGATTGCACGAAAGGGCCGAAAGGTATCTGACTAGACCGACAAAAGGCCAGGGACAGGCTCATTAATTCGCCGTCGCCTAGTCAAAATCATCGTACGACTCCAGGTGAACGTTTGTCATCCTGTCCTGCCGAATGTTTGCAGATAACGACCGAGAATAAGGGGGTAGCTCCATTTGTCAAGGCCGAGATTAATAATGAGCCAGTGACGGCACTCTTAGATACTGGAAGTGTTGTTTCCTTTGTAAGCGAGAAGTGGTTTGGTCTGCATAAATCTGTGTGTAAATTTCCCGTCGTCCACCCGGTTTCCTTTTCCTGTGTGGCTGCTAATTCTTCTAGAGTTGAAGTCTTGGGAGTTGTGAAGTGTAAGATTCGTGTTGCTAATTTTTCGTGGAAATTTCCGTTGTATGTGGCCAAAGATTTACCGTGTCCTGTAATCTTTGGATCAGATTTTTTCGCTTACTCAGGCTTGGTTTTGGATATACAGGAAGGGTCCTGCTGGTTCAAATTTTGTCGTGATGTTCGGATTCCTGTATTGCGGTCTAACTCGAGTTCTTCTTTTGCCGTGGTGCCCTCTGAGGACGAAAAGGGCTCCGATCTTAGCCATTTGCCCGAGGATCAGGCCAAGAGCATTAGGGAGTTGTGTGATGCCTTTCCCGAGGTTCTGACGGAAAAATTGGGGATGACTAACTTGTTGGAGTACAAGATAGAGGTCTCAGATTCTATTCCTGTTAGGAGTCCGCCCTATCGTCTTTCTCCCCCAAAAATGCGAGCATTGAAGGAGATCATCGATAACATGTTGCAGGAGGGAATAATTCGGCCTTCCACGTCAGCTTACTCCTCACCCATATTTCTCGTGCCTAAGCCTCAGGGAGGTTACCGTCCAGTTTTGGATTATAGGTCATTGAATAAGAAGGTGATATTGCAATCTGTTCCGCTCCCAGACTTGCATTCCTGTTTTTCGTGGTTCAGAAAGGCTAGGTATTTTACCGTCCTGGATTTAAACCAGGCATATTATCAAATCCCTTTGGCAGAGGAGTCCCGTCATTTGACAGCCTTCGCAACCGACTGGAACCTCTACGAATTTTGTCGATTGCCCTTTGGCATTTCCACTGGCGCTGCGGTGCTTAGTAGGCTTCTAGATCAGTTGTTTTCGGATATTAAATTCAGTTATCTTTATCATTACCTCGACGATGTCGTCATCTATTCGGAAACCTTTGAGGAGCACCTTGACCACCTGCGCGAAGTGTTGTCTAGACTGCGTAACGCTGGCCTGACGGTTAAATTGTCGAAGGTTTCCTTTGCAAAGCCGCAGATGTCCTTTTTAGGCCATATAGTGTCATCTAATGGAGTTTCAGTCGACCAGTCTCGCACCCGGGCCATTGATGAGTTCAGACCCCCACAGGACGTTAAAGGCGTCGCCCGCTTCATCGGGATGGTAAACTTCTTCCGTAAGTTTATCCCTAACCTTGCTAAGCGTGCTGGGCCTCTTAACGCCCTCCGGCGTAAAGGGGTGAAGTTTGAATGGGGTACTTCACAACAAGCAGCCTTCGAGGATCTGAAGTTGGCTATAACTAATGCTCCCATACTTGCGATGCCCGATTTTTCCAAAACCTTCATTGTTCAGACCGATGCTTCAGCCTCGGCGGTTGCAGCTGTCTTAATGCAGGAATCCGACCTGGGCCGGCGACCTGTTGCTTACGCTTCCAGGACCTTGACTCCTCTTGAAAGTAAATATTCAGTCTATGAGTTAGAGGGTTTGGCTGTGTTGTTTGCCCTAGAGAGGTTTCGAATGTATTTATAACATGTAAAATTCGAGCTTGAAACCGATAACCAAGCGTTGAGCTGGGTCCTGGGTAAACCTAGGAAAACGGGCCGTCTAGCTCGGTGGGCCATAAGAATATCGGCGTTTCAGTTCGATGTACGGCACATTCGAGGCTCGGACAATGTTGTGGCCGATTCGCTTAGCCGCATGTTCACTGGTCAGCCTATTCAGGATGATGACTCTTCTGACCCTGAGGTCCTAACTTCTTTACCCCTGGCTGGAGCGATCTTGACTGATGCCCCGTTGTTATACCATGATCTTGCAAAATTCCAAGTGGAAGATCCTATCTTAGGGCCTATTGTCCAGCAGTTGAAAGAAGGCAAGATTGTTAACCCATATGTGTTAAGAAATGGTGTCCTTTGCTGTCCCTCCCGCTCTGATCACAAGATGAAAGTTGTTGTTCCATCGGTATTAGTACCTATGATATTTAAATACTTCCATGAAACTCCTTTGGCTGGTCATCTGGGAGTGTTTAAGACCAGGGAGAAAATTCGCGAAAACTTTATTTGGAAGGGGCTGGATGCTGAAGTCCGTGAGATGGTCAAAGCGTGTAAGATTTGTAGGATGAGCAAGCCTGCCCTTAATACTCGGGTCGGCCTGTTGTCTTCTACCCAGGCTACGCGACCCATGCAACGTCTATTTATAGATTATGTGGGACCCCTCCCCAAGTCAAGGACGGATGGCAATAGATTTATATTTGTTTGTGTCGACGGCTTCACTCGTTTTTCTTGGTTTTTTCCGACGAGGTTAGCCACGGCAGAGTCCACCATAAGGTGTTTAAAAACCATATTTTCTTCTTTTGGTCCGAGCCAGTACTTGGTGTCCGATAATGCGAGGGCGTTCACGTCGAATTTGTTCAGAAAGTTTTGCTTTAGCCTGTCCATTACGCATGTGACAACGTCCCCGTACCACCCCCAACCCTCTTATGCAGAGAGAGTCAACCGCAATTTGCGGGCCGCTCTCATCGCCTTCCATCATGACGATGTTTTGAGATGGGATACTTCGTTGCCATGGCTGGCTTTCGCATTTAATTCTGCTGTACATGAAGCGCATCAGTTTTCTCCTGTGTCTCTTATGTTCTCCTTCGTTCCCAACTCTCCACTCAGTAATCTCTGGAACATTGATGAACTGTTACCAGAGAGGATTGACCCCCTTAACATCAGGGCAATTTGGAAAAAGGCTAAGGAAAACCTCAAGGTGTCCTATGAGAAGAAGAGAGAACGTTACAATGAGGGGCGCCGACCGACCGATCTCGCTGTAGGAGATAATGTTTTTGTTAAGAATTTCGTGCCTTCCGGGAAGCTCGCTCCTAGATTCCGAGGACCGTATGAAATTATTGATTTCTTAACGCCGGTCACCTTGTTGGTAAAGGATCCGGAGACGGAGAGAGTCTTCCGAGTTCATCTTTCGCAAGTAAAGCCTGCTTAGCGTTTCAGCTACGGGTACCTTGGTTTCATGTGGTATGAAGCTTTAACTTGGTTATCCGGAGAGTTTTGACTCATTTCCATTCTTGTCGGAAATATGCTCTTCCCTTAGTTAGTTTAAGTTTGTTCTTTCCTTTTGTAAGAAAAACAAATCTGGATGTATTATTTATTTATTATGAATGATTTAATGTGAGTCCTCCCGGAGTCCTATCGCACCCGTACTGCTCCCATGCCCCCGGTCCGGTCCCCTACACTGCATTGGCCCCCTGTACCCTGTACCGGTGGATGGATATCTTTCGACATCTTTGCTGGCCTTCTGCTTTATTTTACAGTGGACTGGAGTATCCACCTACGCCCACTGCTCCATGAGAAGGGCCCCTCGTGGCTGCGATTCCTGGCGATCATTGACTCCAGCCGCCGTGTCTTACGGCTACCGAGTTCAGAAGGATTGGGATTTCCAGCGTCGGAGTTGCCTAAGGAGGCTCCGAGACGGTCCGCTACTGTGGCCGTTGTCCTGCATGCATGCCGCTCAAAGTTTGGTTGGGTTGTATCCCAGCTATGATGGTTGCCGGCCCTGATGGCCCACCTTTCCCCTGGCGATTGCTGGGGACATCTTCATTGAACTGAATGTTGCCATATCCCGGGATATACTTGTCAAAGACTCGCTACTTCATTGTGGTGTACAGTAAGAAACTAATTTTTTGATACAGCAAGAATGTAAGGTCAGGGATAGGCTTGGCAAAGACTCGCTACTTCATTATGGTGTATAGTAAGAAAGTAATTTCAGTGCTAATCTTGGCAAGAACTCGCTATTTCATTTAATGTACAGCAAGAAGAATGTAAATTCAGACTCACTACGTCATTTTGGTGAACAGCAAGAGTATTAATTTTATATATTATCTGGGCAAAGACTTGTTTCTTCATTTTTATGTGCAGCAAGATGTTACTTTTGTATATAGTTATTTATTGTAAAGCAAGAACACTATTGTATATCCAGCAAGTATTCAAGATAATGAACTTTATGCGGCTGATCTTTATGGAAGGAAAACACTTTGGTCAACCCTGGGTTGGTGTTTTGGGGGGGAGGTCTGAACCGTGTGTTTGGTCTCCTCCCGCCTTAAAGGACTTGGTTCCTGTGCTGTGCTCCTAGCGAGCTCATTGAAAATTTACTACCATCATTGTGCGTATTTCTGAATGTCCTGGGCATTGATTGTGTAATAAATGTGTCTCTCCCTGTTCCTCACTTATGGCTCCATGGACAAGGAATTCTTTCCGTCCTGGGGCGTCCCTCCGTATTTGCATTTCTTTCGTATGTCGATCGTCTGCCATGCTCCCTCGCGTGTACTTACCCCCTCCCGGCTTCTCCGAGAGAGGGGCGTGATGACGTTGGTATCGGGACCTACCCCTCCCGGCGAGCCAGTGTGCCTCGCCGGGCGGTGGTCCGTCTCACTTACCTGCTGCTCTTGGTGGAGAGCACTACTCTTGGGTCGAACCGAGGACCGTGAGAGGGGCATGGGAGGTAAGATCTACTGGCTTGCTATGTGTTGGTAGGATGATGGGAGGAACTAGGAACTTGTACAGTTATGTAACGCCATGTATCTGGTTGTAATTGATCAGGAACGGCTTGGTGCCGAGATATTTTGTGAAAGTAACGTAAAGTAACTTAAGGTGTTGTACCTTTCTTGTAACATGAAAGAAAGATTCCAGAATGTTCTGGACGTGTAGTTAGGAAGTATGCGTGTCATTGTGAGTTCACTGATAGAAGAGTTTTCCTTACCTTGTAACTGGCGAGCTGTATATACGTTGTAGCGCTGTAGTGATTAGTAAGACATTTATTTGGTTCCAAGGTGCGCAGCTTACGTTATGTTAAACCTTTTATTAGAGGAGTGGAATTCCTCTTATATTTTACAAGGATGAGAAATGGAAACGGGTTAAAACCCTTCTTTAGTTATGTTATGTTGATTTTCGTGCGCTTCCGAATTGGTTTGTTTTACATTGTCTATGAATAAAGTTGTTGTCAAGCTGTTTGAATTGGGACTTGACATTATCCTCTGGGTTGGACCTTACATTTATATCCAGATCCCTGGCCCGCTCTCCTTTGGGTCATCCTGCCGGGGGTTCGGCACAAATTAATTAAACGTTTCTAACCTAATTGCGCCCCGGACATCATCACTGCGTCGTACTCAAGATCAGGATTACATGAAGCAGTGAGAGAGCTGGTAACTTTGCCATCTGAGATCCCCGTTTGTGTCATCATGTGAAGAATGCAAGGAGCGACATAGATCGCGCATGAGACAGGGGAGTAGAAGGTGGACAGAGATTTAAAAAAAAAAAAAAAAAGCCTAGAGGAAAAGAGAGAACTAGAGAATTAATGTATGTATTTCACTAAGATAAAAACCATCTCCGTGAAGATGGCGGTATGGTGGACGAAGAAGAGGCTACGGTGCATAACAAGGAGAGATGGCAGCAAAGTTATTTGAAAGCAACGAAGAAAAATATTTGTGAAGAAAGTGTTACTTTGGTTGGGAAAATGTTTTTCTGATTAGAAGTTGTAAAAGTAGGTACTGTTGTTGTGTTTCGAATTTGAATATCGTCGCTGTTACAGCAAAACCTCGTATCTCCCAATGCTCTTCCTATCCATTATTATACTTAAAACTAATTATCAGAGTTCTGTATTGTGTTCCTGCACATATATTGGAAACACAAGACTCACACGTATAAATCCTTCCCTTATTCTTTCTTAGTCACAAACGACTACTGGTCAGTTTGCTTGGCCATGAAAGATATTTAGCAAATGTAACCACACGTAAAAAAATTATAATTTTTATGTTTTCACTTGTGGAATTTTATCAGTCTGACATAAAATTATTATTTTTTAAGTAAAAATGATCTAGTCCGCCTCTTTAGTGTATTGGTTAGTGTGATTAGCTGCCACCCCGGAGGCCTGGGTTCGATTTCTGGCTCTGCCACGAAATTTGAAAAGTGGTACGAGGGCTGGAACGGGGCCCACTCAGCCTCGGGAGGTCAGATAAGTAGAAGTGGGTTCGATTCCCACCTCAGCCATCCTGGCAGTAGTTTTTCGTGGTTTCCTACTTCTCCTCCAGGCAAATGGCGGGATGGTACCTAACTTAAGGCCACGGCCGCTTTCTTCCTTCTTCCTTGTCCATCCCTTCCAATCTTCCCATCTCCCCACAAGGCCCCTGTTCAGCATAGCAGGTGAGGCCACCTTGGCGAGGTACTGGTCTTTCTCCACAGTTGTATGCATTGACCTAATGTGTCAGGCTCCAGGACACTGCTCTTGAGGCGGTAGAGGTGGGATCCCTCGCTGAGTCCGAGGGAAATATCAACCCTGGAGGGTATACAGATTAAGAAAATGGAAAGAAAAATGATCTAAAATTGTTCAAATTGTTCAAGAAAAATTCTTGAAAGTTTAAAAAATGACTGATCATCCCAAATCGGCAAAAATACAAAACAATGCCAAATAAACAAGTGCTATTATAGTTTGTTATATCGCAGAATGAATTTCTATACTACTGAGCAACGTCCTAATGTTAAGGGAAAAATAAAGGTGACATTCAACAACATCCTTCCGCCCTCTATTAATAATGGCTTAGCCAATATTGATCAAACTTAAACTCTAGCAGTTAGCATAAACCTCGATCCAGCGGGTGTTTTTGCCGGCTAAATATTCTACATTTGTTATAGAATATTAATTTAATTAATTACGCCTCGGTAGCGTAACAGTTAGTGTTATTAGCTGCCGTCCTCGGGGACCCGGGTTCGTTTCCAGGTACTGCCAGAAACGTAAGAATAACAGGACTGGTATGTAGTTGAAATGATTCACGCAGGTCACCTTCATTGGGGGCGTGCCTGAAAAGAGCTGCGTCACCACGGGATGAGAACACGAGTTTACTTTATTAACTAAATAATTAATGTTATTTGCTTTACGTCCCACTAAGTAATTTTACGGTTTTCGAAGACGCCGAGGTGCCGGAATTTTGTCCCGCAGGAGTTCTTTTTCGGGCCAATAAATCTACCGACACGATTCTGACGTATTTGAGCAGCTTCAAATAGCACTGGACTGAGCCAGGTTTGAACCTACCAAGTGGGGGTCAGAAGGCCAGCGCCTCAACAGCCTGAGCCACTCACATGGTGCATGGATGATCGATTCTATCCATCTTTGGTACACGTGTAGGGCATGACCAGGAGTATGACAGGAAATTAATTAATTAATGAAAAATTTCAGTGCGCATTTGTGCAAGCTATGTTTGCGAAAAAGACAACGAGCTCGTGGCACAGCGGCATTAGTTCCGCTTCGTAAGCGCGGGATCGCTAGATCGAATACCGCCGATGGACGATTGCTTTCAAATATTTCACCTCTCACAAATTAAAGCGTCTTCAGACTGTTCAATTTCGAATCAATTGCAATAAATTATGTTTTAGCGAGAAAATGGTTCTGAAAAAAAATCGTACAGGAGCTGTTTGAAAAATTAATACTTTTATTCCCAATATTTTGTACAACTTATTCTACACTACTTTTTATTCGCTATCGTGCTGTTCACGATGAATTACTGCACGAAGTAGGATGTTATTGGTCATAGACGCAGGGGAAACAATAATTATTGCGACATTTTGCGCAAGTGATAAATGCCGTACTTTTGCATTCGCAGGTTTTTTAAATACATCTATCGCAAAGCAAACTTCATTGACATTCATGAACGATGTCCTGTCATCGCACAGTTTGGCCGCAAACTACGCGTATTTTAACATGCTGCAGAAAATTGGTGCTGACAACTGATGGTGTACCAGAGATTGAATTTTTATACGATATTCTCTGGTGTTTGTAAAGAAGATATTACTGTTAGTGAGTTATGTTCCCTGCCTACAGTTTCCGAGACGGCAAGTAATGTTCACTCAAGACCGCTCGAGGAAACCAGGTATCAATTTTAAACGGAAATAGATTATTAATATTATCGTGTCACAAGACACAAGGAATGTGTTTGTTCCGACCTTTGTAAATAGCTGATTAATGGTATCATGTCCCAGGACACAAGGAAGGCTACCGCCTACTAATGTGACGAATGTGTTTGTCCCAATTCTAAAATTGTAAATAGTTACTTATTGCTATCATGTTTCCAAAGGAACGCTGCCGCCAACTAATGTATTTATCGCTTGAGACAACAGCTACTTCCTCTTATTGACTATTTTTGTCCCTTATCTTATGAGGGTCGTACTGGAGCCAGCGGCACTGTTGACCTAAACCAACATCCGCTCTAGTGATATTTCTGTCATACTTGTTATTCACTCATTAATGATAAGTAAAAGTTATCATGGTATAAAAGCAAGCTCCACATATGTATCGGGGCTCACAACATTAGATTAAGTCTTAGTGTGTAGACCACCAGGTCATATTCGTCTTGAGAATAAAACATTGATAAAATTTGTGACTTCTTACTCTACCAGTCAGTAATGCGAACCGACGGTCGAACTTGTGACCATTGTAGTAAATCCAAAGCTACTACAAGAAACTTAACTAGTGTGTGTGTGACCTTCTCATGACTTGCACCAGCCGTCAAGCTGAAGCTAACTAGCCCACTTTCGTCATGGGATTTAAAATGAGCTGGACTGTGGGTTTGTGGCCTCAAAGCTTGAAAATGTTATTGTAGAAGCTTCCTTCTTTATCTGTTAAATTTATCTATTGTTTGGATTACACCCTGCTTCCTTTTTGACTTCAAAATATTTAAGATAAAAAATTGTAATATTTTAGTGAGATCTATATCTAGTTTTTGCCCTCCCCCTTGAATGTTGTGAAAATGGAACTGTACTTCGTCCCCTTTTCTGTTATACGCTGGACGTGTCTATTGCTTAATATTGTAAAATTCATTTTTATTATAGTCGTCGTTTTTCTCGATCTTTTAGTTTTTTACAATTTGTTTTACGTCACAACGACGCAGATAGGTCTTATGGTGACGATGGGATGAGAAAGACCTGGGAATGGGGAGGAAGTGGCCGTGGCCTTCATTAGGGTACAGCCCCAGCATTTGCCTTGTGTGAAAATGGGTCACCAAGGAAAACCATCTTCAGAGCTGCCGACAGTGGAGTTCGAACCCACTATCTCCCGGATGCAAGCTCACAGCTGCGAGCACCTTACCGTTCGGCTAACTCGCCCGGTGAAATGAAATGGCGTATGGCTTTTAGTGCCGGGAGTGTCCGAGGACATGTTTGGCTCGCCAGGTGCAGGTCTTTTGATTTGACACTCATAGGCGACCTCTGCGTCGTGATGAGGGTGAAATGATGATGAAGACAACGTATACACCTAGCCCCCGTACCAGCGAAATTAACCAATGATGGTTAACATTCCCGACCCTGCCGGGACCCCTGTGACCAAAGGCCTGCATGCTAACCTGTTTACGCACTCCTGCAGTAAATTGTACTTCATTGTCCTTTACACATTTGCATACGAAAATGAACCCAACGAAAATCTGACGGACTGCTTATCCATCTGTGGCTGGGAGGCGTGGCCAGTCTTAAGGAGAATAATGGAAAATGAACACGACGAAAATTGTTCTGATGGATTGCATGCATATCCATATTTGGACCAGTCTTAAGAAAAATAATGGAAAATGAATGTATTGCATTAAGGAAAATAATGGACAGGATACGTGGTAGTAGAACGATGCCATCGATATATTTGTTAATTGTAGATAATATAAAAATCTTCGAGTCTTTTTAACCTAGCACCATTGTGATATTACCGCGTCAGATAATAAATAATATAAAAATCTTCGAGTCTTTTAACCTAGCACCATTCTGATATTACCGCGTCAGATAATCGTCAGTCAGTCGTGGCTCTTCATTCGTTTCGCGCGCCAAAATTCCGATGACGCACACGGTCGGCTTCAGTCTCACAATCAGCTGTGCCAAACCACACACCGCGCCGCAAAGGTCAGATCAAAGGTCAGATCATTCATAGCTCCTCAGTTCCATCTGTGGTAGTACCGGTTCCTCACTGGACCGCCACAGTTCCAGTCCTGTGACTGGAGCAGTTAGCGCGACTCCAGTCCCATAATGTGAGCCGGTCGATACATTCACCCGAATCTGCATCACGTGTCAAGAAGTGGGCCAATGATAGTAGGCGAGGAACAGTTGTGGTCGCTTATGTATTAGGAGACCAGAAAAGTACAGGAGAGTATATGTCTTGGTTCATGAAACTCATCTTTTTAGCAGCAGTGAGCATATGGAATTCCAATGCACAGAGTGAGAAAATAATAATAATAATAATAATAATAATAATAATAATAATAATAATAATAATAATAATAATAATAATAATAATAATAATAATAATACATTTTGTTGAGACAAACATATCATCGCCAACGAGAAAATATAATGCAATAGACCAGAAGTGTTACTTGACAAGACCAAGGAAACCTGCTACACCATTGATAATTGAAGATAATATAAAGATCTTCGAGTCTTTTAACCTACCACCATTCTGATATTACCGGGTCGAATAATAAGACAGGCCTGGTCAGATCATGCATGGCTCCTCAGCTCCTCCATCTGTGGTTGTACCGGTTCCTCACTGGACCGGCACTGAATTGGCCTGGTTCCCACAACCTTCAGAAATATCACACGTACACAGTAATCTAAATAATATTAATATGTATTTGCTACGTCCCTTTATGTCCATCGGTTTTAAAGAGTCGGAATTTTATTGTGGAATAAGATGTTTAGCGTGCCAAGAAATCTACTTTGCCTGTTCCGTGTATTTTGGAATTGCTTAATACCAATTGACTGAGCTATGACTTGATCTAATTACACAAAGATTTCAAGAAAGGTGAAGGGAAGGGCGATGCATGAGGTGATACCAGACAGACCATTGACCAGTATTGCCGGAGGGGTTATAGAGTTGACAAGTTCTAGAGTATGAAAATTCCAAACATAGAATTTAAACTTTTTTTGTCACAATTCTTTCCTTCCAACCTTAACCGCAATACATATTAACTTAATACCTCGCATATTATTATTATTATTATTATTATTATTATTATTATTATTATTATTATTATTATTTGCTTTAATTAGCATTTATTGTCAAATTATTTTAAATAACTGGTCAGTTCATTTATGTATGAAGTCAATCGTGGCTCTTCATTCGTTTCGCGCGCCAAAATTCCGATGACGCACACGACCGGCTTCAGTCTCACAATCAGCTGTGCCAAACCACACACCGCGCCGCAAAGAAATAACAGAACCTGACCTACCCTAAGCTCTTTGCTGTTAAAGCGTTAGTATAACCAGGACAGCATAACCTACCGGATGGTGGATGTGGTTGATGTGGTTTGGTGAGGGGAGACATTCAGTGAGAAGAATGCGAGGAGCGGCAGGAGTCGCTTACTAGTTAGGAAAACAGAATACTGTAGGAGGCTCTAATCGCAAAAGTTGAGGCAATATTTCAGACACCGACATACTTATCTGCGATCCGACGGAACTTGTGATCTTGTATCCATAGGTAGGTCTGACGTTTCAAGTAAGTGGAGCAATTTTTATAAGCCATAGAGAAGAAAGGTGTACAGCAGCAATTAAGGCTGTGTTATATACTAAAACCTCTCTAGAAACTATGTTAGCGATCAAGATTTCGCTAATAACATGCTACGCTGCCAGCAAAAAACATACAAAATTCAAGGAGGCATGTGTGATAGCTACATATCGTCGATGAAGAAACAATATATCGTATGCCAAAATGTTCTTTCCATCCATTAGTTTCTGAGATATTGTGTTTATATACAAAGTTGCATCTTCGATAACTCGTGTTTTATTTCATTATTAAAATTCAATGTCCTAAAGGTGAAAACACGAGTTTCATTTACGTTATACTGTGAAAATATGAAAAGAGCCAGTCACAATAACTCACCACTTCACAGAATATGCAATAAGTATTATCTGCGCATTTTTTAGCGATAGATTTGTGTACGGGTTTGAGGAGTAAGGAGGGAGCTCTCCCGGTTCCGTTAGTACTGCCAACTGAATGGAAATGAAATCTGAATTGAATCGATAGTATGATCGATCGATATGGATTTTCTAAACCTTTGTTATCTTAAGCCAACAACTGTGACACACACATATTATATAACATTTCTCGGTGCGAATCGTATTCCTAGAGTGAATACTGTAGTAGTTTGGCTTTGCTGTGTAAATAACAACAGTACTAGTATGTAAAGTGTATGCCAGATGTCGCACAGCGATGCATAAGCGATTCACAGTTTGTGTTTCAAAGGTTGCCAGTACGAATCTCGAAGATTGCCGAGGTCGACCGATTCAGCACTAGGGTGTAAATCTATCGCTAAAAAGTGCGCAGATAATGTACAAAATGGCCGTGAACAATATGGAGCTTGACTTTGGCCGCAACAAGCACAATTTTCTCCATCAGCTCAGGCTCCCGATTTAGGCACTAAAAAAATGTTTCAAATTTGGATATATAGGAATTAAGTTAGTAATGATTATTACACGACGTTGTTACCATCCTTGCCATCATTATGTTTATTTCCTTATTTCTTGCTATCATTAACCCAATCTCATTATCATGATTATCATCAGTAATACAATTATTTAGTATATGTACTGCTATATTTTAAATTTTTAAAGTATACTGTGACTGTAGACTTGTTCTCTGTTGTCTGTTTTTCATTAAAATGAAACAATTTTTTCTAAACGACATGTCACCCCTCGCAGCCACATACTGATAAGCAGTCCATCAGAACAATGTTCATTGTGTTCATTCTCCTATGCGAGAGTACAAGGGAAAATGAACCTTAAATACAGCATACTGTGGGCGTGCGTAAATACGTCACGCAAACATGTATTCCTACAGTACGATACAGTAAGGATCATTTTCCTTTAAACACCTGCTTAGGGATATTAACTTAATAAAAATTGGACTACATTCATATCCATATGTGGTTGGGAGGCGTGATTAGTCTGAAGGAAAATAATATACTCTGACATACAAGATGTTGTTCCTTCAATGACGATAGCCTATTTAAGAAAAGCTCTTCAACTTCTGACTAATGTACCAATTAGACTGATATAGGGGAGAACGGGGCAAGTTGACGATGATAAGCTTATTTTCATCATTCCGCCGGAACATGGCGTGTTTTACGCCTGTGATGACCTGTGTGTTACTGCTTACCCTTTTATGCACCACTTCTGCAATGTTCAAAGTTGTAGTTTTTTATAGTTTTTTCATAAAGTAGTAAAGTTTAATTTTATGTAAATTCGTCATCTTGCCCCTTGCCCGGGGTAAGTTGACGAACCTATTGGAGTAAGATGACGAGCATTCTTCTCAACTGCTTCAACATAGAATATCACTGAAATTTGTTAAACAAACCATCAAAACATGAAGTAACATGGTTTTAATTATGTACTACACAAAGAACATATACTTGAAAAATGTTAAAAGAAAAAACTAAGAGGTTAACGTTAACAACACCAGGAAACCGATTCAAATATCAGAGGAGGAAGGGAGGAGGGGATCAGTTAGAATGAAGAACTATTGGGAGAAGAAAAGAGCAGAAGCATCTAAGAAGTGATTGATCTGATGTACCGCAAAGATGGGTGATACGAAATGAAGAAGAAGAAGAAATTAAAATAATTTTTAGAAGTTCCTGCTAAAATTAATAACTACTGTACACTACAGCGAATACAAGAACTCTGAAGAAAACAGCTTTAAACTGGAATATACTCAGCACATAGGCTATCACAGAGAAACCGTCCACTATCTTCATAACTTGAGCATTCTTCATACCACCACACTTTACAGTTATCACACTGAATCCAGTCTTCATTTGGAGAATGAACATATTTTTCCTCACACACGGGACATGCAGAATTTTCTTGCTGCCGATTATTGCCAGATTCGGATATGAAGCCCAACTGCTTGGTTACTTTCCTTCTCTGGGTTTTGCATTCCTGCTTTTTCTTCAGCATTTCTTTTTGATGTAGCATGTCCTTCATGGGTGTGCTGGTTATGATGGATGCTGATCTCCTAGCCCTTTTCCGAATAGGGAACATGCATGATCCGGGGTTTTAATTAAAAATATGCTAATCTGATTCAAAATTTCATGCAGAATTCAAAAATGTGATCAGAATGTACAAATAATAACTCCAAACGTGATAAAAATCTACGAAAATGTCACGTCACGCAAGCACGCGATCTCATTGGTCTGACGTCATCGTACAGGTTGACTGAATTAGCAGACGAAGTAACACATAGTGTGCTGTGAGAAGCAGGATACACTTCGCGTATTTCTACTTTACGTTAGTGTCTAGTATGGTTAAATTCGAGGTCTATATATTGGATAATAATCTGAGTGGTATATTTTAGACTTAAAATGAATCCTGCGCACACAGTGAGGCAGAAAACTTATAAATGGTGTAGAGTTCCGATGTGCAATAGCACATCGCATACCATACCAAACAAATTGTTTATAAATGTTCCAAAGACGCTAAAACTAGGGAGAAATGGATTTTGGCGAGCCGGAGAAATGCTGGTGATATATCGGAAAAGTCTACAGTTTATTTTTTTTGAAGATTTTAACGTAAGACGAATTTGTTTGAATTTTCAAATAACTTTTCCATGTCAGCTGTTCTAGTGGTAAAACTTTAAATTTTAATGTATGATGCTTTATTTAAATGCTGCAATTACATCTTGGAATATGAAAGTAAAAAACAGTGCATTAAATAATGCTGATTATTAAAGTATTCTCCAAACCTAACCTATGTTTTGGGTGATCCATGTCAAGATAATAAATCAAAGGGGTTATGAACCATTTTGACAGCTCTAATTCTACCAATATATCTTGGCATGGAACAGTTATGTATGTCTTTATTGAAGAGCTTAATTGGTAAAGAAATTTAGGCTATATCTAAATACTCTATAATGTAACAAAGAATAGGCGTGTACATCATGAAAGGAACCAACGTGAATTTAACAAATGTATAACTCTACACAAAACCAATGCTTGTCTGTTGGGGTCTTATAAGTTAACAATGCTCAATTATAATAATTATCATAATATTAATGAAATAAATAACATAATTGCACACAGGTGAAAATAGTGATGTAGGTGTTTAAAATATTATCCAACTTAGCCCAAGTCTTAGGTTATACAAGCCAAGTCAATAAACCGAAGGGTAAACATACCGCGCGAGTTGGCCGTGCGGTTAGGAGCGCGCAGCTGTGAGCTCGCATCTGGGAGATAGTGGGTTTTGAACCCCACTGCCGGCAGCCCTGAAGATGGTTTTCCGTGGTTTCCCATTTTCACACCAGGCAAGTGCTGAGGCTGTACCTAAGGCCACGGCCGCTTTGTTCCCATTCCTAGGCCTTTCCTGTCCCATCGTCGCCATAAGACCTATATGTGACGGTGTGACGTAAAGCAAACAGCAAAAAAAAAAAAAAAAAGGTCACAGCACCCAAAGACATTCCTGTATTGAGCGACTAAAATGTCACCGGGACACTTTTCTTTCCTGATATGCTCAGCTTGTTAAAAGCCAAATGTAATTAATGTTATTGGCTTCACGCCCCGCTAACTACTTCTACGATTTTCGGAGACGCCGATGTGCAGGAATTTAGTCCTGCAGGAGTTCTTTTACGTGCCAGTAAATCTACCGACACGAGGCTGACGTATTTGAGCACCTTCAACTACCACCGGACTGAACCAGGATCGAACCTGTCAAGTTGGGGTCAGAAGGCCAGCACCTCAACAGTCTGAACCACTCAGCCCGACTTGTGAAAACTAGATGAAGTCATATTTATCTTTATCATGTTTAACTTTTTCCCTCCACAAAGATATTTAATTCTCTTTCATGGGCCCTGGAAGTGGGTAGGCCAGTTGTCCCAACCATAAATATATATTTTTTGGGGAATGATAGATTATAGCCCTATAGTACTATGATCTTTCTTTCCTTCTTTCTTTCTTTCTTTCTTTCTTTCTTTCTTTCTTTCTTTCTTTCTTAATCAGTGTATCCTTCAGGGTTGGTTTTCTCTCGGACTCAGCGAGGGATTTCACCTCTACCACTTCAAGGGCAGTGTCCTGAAACGTGAGACTTTGAGTATGGGTTGAAACTGGTGAGGAGGGCCATTACCTCGCCCAGGCGGCCTCACCTGTTATGCTCAACAGGGGCCTTGTTGGAGGATGGGAGGATCGGAAGGGATAGACAAGGAAGAGGGAAGGAAACGGCCGTGGCCTAGGTGCCTGGAGGAGAAGTAGGAAAATACGAAGAACCACTTCGAGGATGGCTGAGGTGGGATTCGAAACCCTTCTACTCAGTTGACCTCCCGAGGCTGAGTAGACCCCGTTCCAGTCCTCGTACTATTTGTTTTCAACTTTCATGGCAGAGCTGGGAATCGAAACCGGGCCTCCGGGAGTGGCACACATTAACCACTACACCACAGAAGCGGACTAGTACTATAATGCTACCTATATGTTTATGTTAGTGCTGAAATCCGATTTCTTACTTTACTAATGCTGAAAGCCCGAAAATGTAATGTTCTTCTTTAATAGGGGAATCAGTCTAAAAGAAAATGTTGAAAGTGATGTGATATCTATCCAGGTTCGTTGTTATCCTAATACTATGAGTTACAGTACATTGCACGTATATAAAAGACGCCACTTACAAACTTGCTTGTTATCCGCGAATTTCTGCGGCCACAAAAGTCACATTTTTCAAGAATGATGACATCTACACATGGTAGATTGTCTGACTGTGCTGTTTCGAACCTTTCTTCTGTCATTTCGAAGTTATTCGCGATCGTGAATAATAAACAATAGGCTTTTAGCAACGGCTGATGCACAACGGCTGAGAGCTCTATGCGGTACTGGATCGTGACGTCACAGCGCGCCGCTTACGTCAGAGGCCGTTTCACTCGCCTTGCGGAAAGGCACTATTAAATATTTTTTTAATGGTAGAAAACAAGGCAACATACCACAATGTAATACGTTTACGTACTATTTCATTGGTGTACTTTTCAAAAAAAGTATTTTTGAAAATGATGCATGTTCCCAATTGTGACAAGCCTTTGAGCGTGCGGTAGTGGTCGAATATCATATATCGTTGTCGTTGACGTTCGTGACTGTGATGATCTTGACACTTCGGGTTGTAGTGTGTTATTACAGTGATTACTGATAGCCGTGTCTCCTTCTAAAATTGAAGTGTCATGTGCCGAAGGCAAATCTGCATGTCCATTATGCTCATCGTGTGCTCCTGATGTAGAAGGTCCTGGCAGATCCTGCGAAGAAATAAAGAGAACTTCCGAATAAGCTATATTCCAAAACATGATGTTTGGATTATTTACTGGCCGAATTCCTTACGCTCATTAAACTACAGGCTTACCTCTTGCGACTTATTCAAATAGCGCCTTAAAGTCGCTTCAGGAATACCATATTGTGCTGCGGCTGCATTACAAGACATCCGAGATTCTTTGACAGCATACATAGCACCTATCATGCTTACTTCATCTCAGTCCCGTCTATCCGTCTTCCGCTGATAATTTCTAGGCATTTCTGTAATTAGCGTAAGGATATGGGTGTAGCCTATACCTGGCCTGGGGTAAGATGACAAATTCGTCAACTTGCCCCAGGTTGCCTAGTAAGCGGTTTGCCCTTGTAATCGACAGACGTCTTAAAATCAAGATTCAGTCAGCTTTGAAATAAGTGAAAAATATATTGACATTTAAAGAAAATAAAACAGTTAATTCGTATTGTGAGCACTGTAGTAGCAGAAGCTTCCTGCACATAACTAAGATATTTTTAGTGTGACAGCGCCAGAGAGACACCCCCCTACCACTGCATGTCTCAGACTGAAAGGAATCTCCTTCTATGTGTAAGTTATACGTGTGAGATATCGGGCCCAAGGTCACATGGTAGCCAACTTAGTGAACAGAATACTGCAAAGTTATGGTTGATTCGTCATCTTGCCCCGCTCCTCATCTTGCCTCGGTCTCTCCCACATAGGCCTACTAGCTTGGACCGACTCCTTTGTTAGGGATATAGCTCAAAATAACAATTTACTAGTCACCCCAGCATACGGAACTCGTTTAACGGTTTCGGTAGATCCTGAGTTCTTTTAAACATCTGCGATGCATACGAACGAATGGAAAGACGACATGTGTTTACCAGTACTGCAGTGCATGGATTGTATCACAGATTTCGTGACCAGAGAGGACATCATTAGGCCTCGGTTCAATGCACCTGCACAGTTTGCAGACAACACTGAGTATCCCGAATGCAGAGCTCTGCTCTCTCTGCAAAACGCCGGGCTAAGTGCCTCAGACGGTCGAGCGCTGGCCTTCTGACCTCAACTTGGCAGGTTCGATCCTGGATCAGTTCGGTGGTATTTGAAAGTGCTCAAATTCGTGAGCCTCGTGTTGGTAGATTTACTGGCACGTAAAAAAAACTCCTGCGTGACTAAATTCCGGTACCTCGGCGTCTCCGAAAACCGTAAAAGTAATTAGTGGGACGTGAAGCAAATAACATTATTATCCTCTACAAAACGCTGGATTACGTTGGTGGATGAGGGCCTTAGAGAGTGACGCCCTCTCGGAGAGATTACGAAGCCAGAGAAATACACTGACTGACAGAGCAAATGCAACACCAAGAAGGAGTGGTCAGAACTTTATGCCAATTGCAGGGTAGACTGACGTCACTGAGGTATGCTCATAATGTGAAATACGCCGCTGTGCTGCACACGTAGCGAACGATAAATGGGACACGGCGTTGGCGAATGGCCCACTTCGTACCGTGATTTCTCAGCCGACAGTCATTGTAGAACGTGTTGTCGCGTGCCACACGACACGTGTATAGCTAAGAATGCCAGGCCGCCGTCAACGGAGGCATTTCCAGCAGACAGACGACTTTACGAGGGGTATGGTGATCGGGCTGAGAAGGGCAGGTTGGTCGCTTCGTCAAATCGCAGCCGATACCCATAGGGATGTGTCCACGGTGCAGCGCCTGTGGCGAAGATGGTTGCCGCAGGGACATGTGGCACGTGCGAGGGGTCCAGGCGCAGCCCGAGTGACGTCAGCACGCGAGGATCGGCGCATCCGCCGCCAAGTGGTGGCAGCCCCGCACGCCACGTCAACCGCCATTCTTCAGCATGTGCAAGACACCCTGGCTGTTCCAATATCGACCAGAACAACTTCCCGTCAATTGGTTGAAGGAGGCCTGCACTCCCGGCGTCCGCTCAGAAGACTACCATTGACTCCACAGCATAGACGTGCACGCCTGGCATGGTGCCGGGCTAGAGCGACTTGGATGAGGGAATGGCGGAACGTCGTGTTCTCCGATGAGTCACGCTTCTGTTCTGTCAGTGATAGTCACCGCAGACGAGTGTGGCGTCGGCGTGGAGAAAGGTCAAATCCGGCAGTAACTGTGGAGCGCCCTACCGCTAGACAACGCGGCATCATGGTTTGGGGCGCTATTGCGTATGATTCCACGTCACCTCTAGTGCGTATTCAAGGCACGTTAAATGCCCACCGCTACGTGCAGCATGTGCTGCGGCCGGTGGCACTCCCGTACCTTCAGGGGCTGCCCAATGCTCTGTTTCAGCAGGATAATGCCCGCCCACACACTGCTCGCATCTCCCAACAGGCTCTACGAGGTGTACAGATGCTTCCGTGGCCAGCGTACTCTCCGGATCTCTCACCAATCGAACACGTGTGGGATCTCATTGGACGCCGTTTGCAAACTCTGCCCCAGCCTCGTACGGACGACCAACTGTGGCAAATGGTTGACAGAGAATGGAGAACCATCCCTCAGGACACCATCCGCACTCTTATTGACTCTGTACCTCGACGTGTTTCTGCGTGCATCGCCGCTCGCGGTGGTCCTACATCCTACTGAGTCGATGCCGTGCGCATTGTGTAACCTGCATATCGGTTTGAAATAAACATCAATTATTCGTCCGTGCCGTCTCTGTTTTTCCCCCAACTTTCATCCCTTTCGAACCACTCCTTCTTGGTGTTGCATTTGCTCTGTCAGTCAGTATACATAGCGAATCACGTCCTCCCCCTGTCTGCTTTACTGATACTGGCGGTAGCGGTTACTCCAGTTAGAGCATGAGATCAGCACCATCCATGAGCGATGATACGTATCTAATAATCTAGCAGTTGAATGACTACACTAACGACCCACAGGATTAC
Organism: Anabrus simplex; assembly: GCF_040414725.1. Lineage (NCBI taxonomy): Eukaryota > Metazoa > Arthropoda > Insecta > Orthoptera > Tettigoniidae > Anabrus > Anabrus simplex. The sequence continues at coordinate 1,656,802,999 of NC_090265.1, forward strand.
AAGAACATTTTTGCAACTAAAACATCCTCTATCAACATTGCACACCATTACACCACTATAAATATGCTCCACCCCGAACGACCTTTATCGTCGACATCTACCATCTTCAATCTTTCTTTCTTTCTTAATCTGCTTACCCCCCAGGGTTGGTTTTTCCCTCGGACACAGTGAGGGGTCCCACCTCTACCGCCTCAAGGGCAGTGTCCTAGAGCGTGAGACACTGGGTCGGCGGGATACAACTGGGAAGGATGACCAGTACCTCTCCCAGGCGGTCTGACCTGCTATGCTGAACAGGGGCCGTGTGGGGGGATGGGAGGATTGGAAGGGATAGACAAGGAAGAGGGAAGGAAGCGGCCGTGGCCTTAAGTTAGGTACCACCCCGGCATCTGCCTGGAGGAGAAGTGGGAAACCAAGAAAAACCACTTCCAGGATAACTGAGGTGGGAATCGAATCCGCCTCTACTCAGTTGACCTCCCGAGGCTGAGTGGACCCCGTTCCAGCTCTCGTACCACTTTTCAAATTTCGATATAGAGACGGGAATCGAACCCGGGCCTCCAGGGGTGGTAGCTAATCACACTAACCACCACACCACAGAGGCGGACTACCATCTTCAATAAATCAGGAATAATCAATCGTACGGCAAACTTGAAATTCAAGTGAAACGTAGATATTTGATGTTCACCTTTCAGTTTAAATCGGATCTTCATGGATAATGGTGTAGATCCCTCATATGAACCTATTAAATCAAGCAAGAACTTGATTTGTTTACCGATTTTAACCATGATATTATAATGACCGTCTTATTACTTTACTTTCTTATCCATGTAATTTATGGGGTCGCTAGACCCACCTAGACTATTTTGGTTTTGAACTGGATTTAAACGCCGGATGCCCTTTCTGGCGCCACGTGAACTTTGAGTTAAAATGTTAACCCAGAATCGACCCTAAGCCTTCCGGGTGGAAAGCCAGCAGCTAAGACACTGATCTAATCACACCCTTTCTTTTTCCCCTAATGACCATCTTTTTAATTGAACAAAATTATTACAATTGACTTTTACCTGTACTTAGATTCTGATTATACATTTCTACTAGTATCAATAATTAAAATACATTCTCATTATTCGAACTTGTGCTTTGTGCTTTCATTGTATAGTAACCCATTTTTACTTCATTTCATGTTGTATAACAAGTCGGGTTGAATAGCTCAGCCGGGCAGAGCTGATCTCAACTTGGGAGGTTCGGTCCTGGCTCTGTTCGGTGGTATTTGATGGTGCTAAAATATGTCAGTCCCGCGTCTGTAGATTTACTGGAATGTAAAAAAACAAAAGACAAAAAAACAAAAAAACTCCTGTGTGACAAAATTCCGGCACCTCGGTGTCTTCGTAAACCATACAAATGTAGTTAGTGCGACGTAAAACCAATAACCATTATTATTATTATTATTATTATTATTATTATTATTATTATTATTATTATTATTATTGTTACGGAGTTTTCCGTGGCAGTTAGAGGTAAAAGAAGGTGCGGGGGGTGAACAGGTCTCAGGCGACGAAATTAAAGTGAATTTAAAATTTAACAAGGTTATATTTTCTTAGCAAAAAACAAGAAATAACAATAATGGCAGGTACAGAGTAGCAAAACCACTAATCGAGAATGTACAATTACAGGATTTGGGCTCCGAGAGCCAGACACACAATTCTGAGCAATTAGCCCAACTTTACGATATACAGAATTCAACAAAGGGGCAGAAGACCCCAATCAAGCCCAGGAGCACTTGCTCCAAATTACACAGTAAAGCCTCCTCGAGGCATACAACACTCAATTTTCGAAAAAGAGCCACACGCTCTCAATTTTAAGCTTATCAAAGGCCACACCAAACTCCACCTTCAAGTTGTCCTCTAAGGACATATACACAGGGGTAACATACCCAACCTACTGAGGTCTATTAAGTGAAAAAAAGGTTAATTACCTGACCTCTAAAATAACAATTGAGAGGAGGCGATCTGCACTCCTAATACATTTGTTTAAAACCTACTTGGCACTAGGCCGTTAATGCAAGGGCTAATCCCATACTAAAGAGGTGACTTTTAGAAGGAAACAATTTACGTTACATTAGAAGGGAAGAAACGGTTGTGAAAATAAGTTCACCTCAATGCAATATGAGTGGGAGATCGAGAGGGTTAAGCACTCTCTATCCCAATATGTAGTTTTGAAAGAGAATAGAGGCTAAGAGTCTTTACATTTTAGGGAAAGTTACATGGTAGAAACGCTTCGGACCCGCCCAGAGAGTTAAACTGCTGAGCTAGCAAGAAAAGAAGTTATTAAAAGGCCATTACCTTGGTGTTGAACTGCTCCCCGAAGAAAGAGGCGCTTCCCGCCCCCTGCTATGTACTTTACACAATGAAAGATGGTACTGAAGTGGCACCGAGACCCGAAAATCAGCAGTTTATATACTCTCGCGGAAAGTTCGAGGCGTTTTTGGAATGAGAACACCCTCCCACAAGGATTTTATTGGTTCACCAAGAAACCCCCTACACAATACGAAGAAGAAACATATTATTGGTGGAAAATTAATTCGAGAAATTCGGGATTGGCTAAATTCAAAACAAGGGGAAAGAAAGGGTTAATATTGCCAACTTAAACAATGACTGAAAGAAATTTAGCAAAGAACAAACTTTTGAAATTAAATTTTCTCAAAAAAAAAAACAGTTCTTTCACTTCGCACTAGGGTGCACCGTTGTAGTTCTTCAGTAGTGTCCTCTAGAAGAGAATGTTCACACTTCTTACTACAAGCAAAACAAAAATACATCGAAAACAACACAGTTCAGAAACTTCAAAATTTCCAAGTAGTGGCATCTTCAGGGTAACTTGAGAATTAACACATAAGACAAAGTTCAGACTTCTTCCAGTAGGGGAGTTTCAACTGGCGCAAAGTTTAAATAAGCGGCGTGGAGGTGTACCGCCCGGTACAATTATTATTATTATTATTATGTTTTTCAACATTTCGTCATTAATTCAATAGCAGTTTGAGTTTTACTGCTAACTGATATTTTTAATTCCAAGTGTTACACCGTCAAGACGATCTGAATTTTGCATGACACTTCCATGGGTTCTTCGTAATATTTTATTTAAACATACTACAGATATCAGTTGTTTGTTAGTTTCACTCATTATTCAATAATCTTGTTTCCACAACAGTGATGCAGTAGGAAAGTCAAGGACATGGTAGCCTGACAGGCAAGAGTTTAAAGAGACTCTCACTCGAATACTTTAGCGTACGTTTATCATTCGTCCACGACTGAACCATCATATGGCTTGGTGAACTTCGGTGCCGAGATATGTGATTCAGTGTCACATACCTCCTCCTAAGGTTTGGCGTCGGGAAGGGCATCTGACCGTAAAACTGGCTGAAATCCAGATCCAGCTCCAACTCTAATAAATGGGAGGGGAGAAGACGGAAGGGGAGAAATATATGGTGAAATTGAAAGATTGATTAAATCAATGAAGAAAAGACTACAATTTTATCGACATATGTTTAGAACACAAGAAGAGAAGAGGTTGACAAAACAGAGATTCTTAAAATCCTTGTCAGTAGACCTAAAGTTTCCGACAAATGGTTCAGCGAGGTAAGAAATGATCTTGAGCGGTCTGAATTAAATCGAGAAGACATCCTAAATCGAAAAAAGTATAGATCAGTGATTGACAGCTTCAGAGACTTCTATGACGAACAAAAAATGAATAGGAGATGGACAGAGGACAGAAGACAGACTGCCATAGAAAGAATGCAAAGATTTTGGGCTGCAAAGAAGTTTACAGCAATGTGTGATTTTTGCTCAACGTGGTCTCAAATGGTCGTAAACGAATATAATAATTAGAAGAAGAAGAATGTCTCCGTCTCATCGTCGGTTATCTTAGAAACGTTTCCCCATCGTTTCGGTCTATGGGGGTAAATTATAGGCATCAAGCCTTTTTCCTCAGTGCCAACCACATAAATTTTACTCTTCTTCAGTGAGACGTCCCATTTCGGAATTTTCCACAGCAGTCAAGTGTTTGTACTACTAGATACCGCCTGTAGTTGTAGATCAATCAATCAATCAATCAATCAATCAATCAATCAATCAATCAATCAATCAATCAATCAATCAATCAATCAATCAATCAATCAATCAATCAATCAATCAATCAAATCTCCCTGCGTATTTCGTGGAGTGTTTTTAGTGGCACCCTTGTAGATACAGGAGAGGGAAAACAACTGTTAGGACATACAGACTCCCAGGCACTAATTTACAATAGCTCAACACGACATTTTACAGCATCCAGAAAGATTACTGAACCAACATGCGCACGCAACACACAGGGGCAACACCGGTCGTTAACTTTTGATTGACGTTCTGTTACTCTCACGTCACCCGGAGGAGTAGGACCGCAGAAAGTTACGGCAGGTATTGCGCACGAATATCGGCTTTCCATATTGAATTCAAACGTGATGGATGGTTCGTCAACGGGGGAATGATGAAACTTATTGATAGACTAGCTGTAGTACCCGTCCTTGATAGTCTATGTGTAAAGTTATCGAACTCCCCACTACTTTCCGCCAGTATTCAGGCATGCTTTTTTACTCGGACGCAGCAGTGATTCCCTCTATCGGAGTTGAGTGGAAGCAGCAGCGACAAATCATATCGCAGCAATCGTCAGTGTAATGTTATAGTTGATCCGTTTCATGAGCTTTCGATATCGTAGGCATTCACATTTAGATTTTCCATTTTGTGATATTAGACCATCTAATATAAAGTGAGTCCTTCTTCCTTCCTTTATTTATTTATTTATTTATTTATTTATTTATTTATTTATTTATTTATTTATTTATTTGATGCTTTTTGTATGTGGCGAAGTTAGCGCTCACGGCACTGCCTTACACTTAACCACAACACGCAATACATAATCACACAATTTGAAAAATAACACTGTAGGCTAAAGGTGTGACAAATGGTTATTTTTGAGTAACTGCTTCATCTGTCACTGCTACAATAAAGTAACTGTGAAAAGTAACAGTTAAAAATAACGTCCAAGGTTATTCACCTTTCATTGGTCAAGGCTTTAAGCTTGTCTCCTTACAGCTGTGTTGCGAAGTCCCATTCATTCACTCGCACATGCTCGCACGCATCACTCCACTGTTGAAAGTCGATGCAGCAAAACACGCATTCCTATTTGCTATAAAGTTAACGAGAGGCAGACAACGGATGAAATGAGAAGACAACATAGTGTCTTTTCTGAAATCTAAAGGAGTGAGTTTGACAATGCCCTGATGAAGGATAGAAGACAAGAAAACATGATGATCTGTCTGCCAAACCTCGACACAAACCGGTACAAGGGGATCGATTTAGTAAAATTAAGTAATGTTATAATATCAATATGGAAAGTTAGCATACTAATTTACTTATGGCACAAGAAAAATTATACGGGTGAAACTTATAATAATAGGCTATTGTAATGTAGGTAGCCCTGCACGATATCTGAGTCAACGATTAACCCTGAGCTGTTGAATATGTCATAACAGTTTACACTTTAGTTACCAGAGACAGCAGAAACTTAAACAAATATACTATAGAGTACAGTGTATTTGACTTAAAACAATCTCCTACGAAAGCGCTCTCACTTAGCAGACATGCATGCTATCTGAACTCTGAAGGTCACATTCTGTGTCTGTAAGCTGTTACTAGTGACAGTTACCACTTCCCAGTTACTGTTTTCACTAGTACGTTATTCTGTTTTTGTTCGATCAGAGTAAAATGTAATAACGTATATGTCAATTTAAAGTAGCACAGACATTAAATAATAACAACAACAAACAATTCAAGCCAATGGCTATTACACAAAATCAATTTAATTTTCTTCACTTTAATTTCAAACAGTAGAACAGGTGGTATGTGCCACACTTATTGACACAGATTTCACAAACGCGCATTCGTTTTACATACTCGGAGATGAACTACAAACCGTGTCACAGTGTGTCCGAGAGTGTAATTGGTTTTCGTCCATTCGTTATTCATCATTGCATCAGTGCAATAGAAATCTTCCCAGATGCTTGCACGCCTCATTCTTCTTTCTTTCAAAAGTTTTCTCCGATGCATTGGTTATTGGTAGGTGCATATGTATAGTTCCTCTGTGAAGACGGGCTCCCTTGTGAGTTCATACACAAGTCTTGTGGGCGTGAATTTTGACATCGCCAGTATTCTTTTCAAAAAGCTTTCTTTTACCCGCTCCTATAATGAACCCGGCAACTTACCATTTCATCGTTTGTCGTCTGCCTCAGCTGCTTCAGTAGAGCAATATCGTACTCTTGGATCTTGGGGTCGTTGCGAGGTTTTTCTGTCACTTCATCGACCAAACGATAGGGTTCAGAAGAGAGCATAACTACTTCAAATGAGGAGCAAAAATATGATTACTAAAATATTTATTCAAATTTAAATCACGGTAATTTATTTATTAAACAGGCAAGAAAGGTCACTTAAAATGTTCACAGAATTTTTAACGCAGTCACAATGCATACCGTGAGTGGTAAAATTGTATCGATGTTGTTTATTTCAAAGAATGAAAACGTAGTGTAAAATTCGTGGACAACAAAACCCAGAAAACGAGAATAAACCTGAAAATCGAGCACCATTGATCCAACTGATAACTGAGAGTTAACCCATACGATCCGTGGAAAATCTGACCTTAAACAAGTAGAAATCCAGATTTATATTTAATTAAGGTTATCCACCAGTCGACTATCCTATCGGATATTGGAACATCCCCCAAATGGATCCTTAATAGAACCAAATCTACTATCAATTGCTTTAGATAGGTTGTGAAATATTACTTTTAAGCATGGTGTTCATTACAAGTTAACAGCAATTGTCACCATCAAAAATAAAATTCCACCTTGTATTGTCATCTCGTGACACCCTTAAGTTACAGAGGAATCCCGATGCTGAAACATGCATCACCCCAAACAGATGTTCAGAAGGAACCAACAACACTTGATCTGAGGGGATCTTACGTTACGTCGTTCTGAAGGAAACAAAACTGTGAAATGCAGTAAAACATTAATTCATTATGTATTTAGAAGAAATGCTAAACGCTGAACTTACAGAAAAATGATAAGTCACTTGAAAATGATCTTACTAAACCAACGTTCGGGTTATGAAACAATTACGTCTTTAAAATTAGTTAAAATATATAGTCCACAAAATAAACAAACGAAAGGACATCTTTCCAATTTTCTATAACTACGACTACAATTACAAATCTGCTTACCTACACTTGTCCCATTAAACCAAACTCCAAGTGATCGGTAGATCAACGCCTCACATAATTCATGTGAATAAAAAAATGAAACTAAAATATATTCACAGCTGACGAATCGAAACCGCATTCGTAGTGAAAATCCTACAAAAATCAACTAAGTGTCAACACACGGCATTATCATAATAACTCGTACACCCGAACAATAAATCTTAAAGCAAAGAAAAAGTAAATAGAAAACAAAAGTTCATCGAACTTGAAGACGCGCGGCTAAGCAGTAAGGATCAGTCTGCATTGGCCCGGTTTCCACGTGGGACAACCCTTACATTCATGCCGCTGCGGATGCAACGCTATTGTGGGAGCACCTTCTGGCTAGTAAGAATTATGCCGAAACATGGCCTGGATAGTACCTGCTAACATCTTTCACATTCGTATCCACTGCTGCAAACACTAACATCGTTCAAGTAGATTCGCAAAAATGCCTAACCTATGACTTGACTATGCACAGACGACGCCCTGATCCTGTCCTTAAGCCAACTTTACAGTATATACCAAGCCAAAACCAAACCCCACGGCACTTAACGCCCTTGAAAGGGCCGTGGCCTGCCCAGCGACCGCTGCTAAGCCCGAAGGCCTGCACATTGCGAGGGGTCATGTGGTCAGCACGACGCATCCTCTCGGCCGTTATTCTGGGCTTTCGAGACGGGGGCCTCCATCTCACCGTCAGATAGCTCCTCAATTCTAATCACGCAGGCTGAGTGGACCTCAAACCAGCCCTCAGGTCGAGAGAAAAATCCCTGACCTGGCCGGGAATCGAACCCGGGGCCCCCGGGCGAGAGGCAGGCACGCTACCCCTACACCACGGGGCCGGCAACTTTACAGTGTATACTCATCCTAAATCTAACGTTCAGCCAACGTTATGGTATCTACACATCATTCATACTGCCAGGCGAAATTGAAACTTTTATCACAATGTCTGGATATTTAAATCTGATCCTCGTTGAAACTCTAACACGTGAAGTGAAATTCGCTACAAAAATGAACTCGAACCTGGAAATATTACTGTCTATTTCCTACAATAAAGCGTGAAATCGAAATTAAACAACATGTCCGAATAGTTTAATCTATTCCTCAATACCAACTCAACACATGCAGTGAAGTTCACCAAAAAAAAAAAAGAACCTCGCTTGATATTTCGCATTATCACTGAAAACAATTATCACTACCATCACGATATTCACGGCACAATTCGAGTGTGAGGCTCCAACTGACCTTCCATGTTAACACTCCAAACAGGTATCACCGCGAATTGTCCAGTGAAGTAACTTCCCATCGATCTACGCAAGCTAAACTCTCATTCTTATAAATTCATTTTTCACACCCGCAATGTTTTCAGTCAGCGATATTTTCAACTCGTTAAAATACAGAATAGAATTCAATTTACAAAAATTAAGTATTATCTTCACCGTGTGTCAGAATGTATTTTGTTCGTGAGGTCGGTTATCACAAAATGCACTTCACTGGTATCAGACAGAACCGTCACTTAGACTTAATTGCCGTTGCCTACGGTCTTACATAAAATAGTAATCATGGGAGAACATCAAGTTGACTTAAAATAGACAACGCGCTCACTTGGAATTGACAACCTTTATATTCATCAATTGTTGTGGATTGCTACAGGACATCGTTCCTCTTATACAGCCTGTCTCAGAAATATTGCATCTCAACCTATACACCATGTCACAAAAATTCCTCTCCATCGAAATACAGGGCCTCTTATCGTCGGCATCCTGATTATTCTACATCATTCATAAAATAGAGGCTTCCACTGCCTTTTTTTTGCTAGGGGCTTTACGTCGCGCAGACACAGATAGGTCTTATGGCGACGATGGGATAGGAAAGGCCTAGGAGTTGGAAGGAGGTGGCCGTAGCCTTAATTAAGGTATAGCCCCAGCATTTGCCTGGTGTGAAAATGGGAAACCACGGAAAACCATTTTCAGGGCTGCCGATAGTGGGAATCGAACCTACTATCTCCCGGATGCAAGCTCACAGCCGCGCGCCTCTACGCGCACGGCCAACTCGCCCGGTCCACTGCCTTTAACATCTTCCTAACTATTCTCATAATATTTCATTTCCATTACAATCCATATCTTCTTGTTTGAAACTTTTTAAAATACAAGCGATCCCATGACCAAACAACTTTATTACGATCTGACAATTAACTTCTCGAAAATTTTCCTGATCTCAGGATCAAAATAGCGTACCGTGATTTTCCGTATCACAGATACACGGTGTCACAAAATTTAAGTTTCCCCCAAAATGCCAACTTATGATTTTCGTCACTGGATTTCGATGTAAACGGCAAATCTCGCTTGGCTTTACTGCTGAACAAATAATTTATCATCTCGATTTTATCTTGACGCGAATATTATTATTATTATTATTATCGTGATATTGGAAGAACAGTCAAGTAAACATACTAGTCTCGTTTCTTTTCTATTTATTATTGTTATCAAAAAATCAAAAAATCTAAGATATAACACTTATGACACAATGATATTAAATAAAGATATAAAACATAGCACAGTCCAAAGAATGATCTCAAGTAGTGTCTATCAATTCCCAACATTCTCCCCACCCTGGTCAACCTCTAGGGGGATGACCAGCTGAATTGGTCGGGCTATTTTATGTCCCTGTGGGGTTCGAAGAATCACAGTCCTTATCTTCTGGTCCCTTCCTTCTAGTAACTTCTCTATTCTTGCCCTTTTCCACAATTGGCGTGGTCGTCCATCTTCTTGAATCAACGCCAGATCTCCGGGTCTAAACTCAATGGATCTCCCAGACACATCTCGAGCTTCATGAAAGCTCTTGAGTTCTAAGAGGTACTCCTTGGTCCATCTTCTCCAAAAGTCGTCTGAAAGTTTTTGTCTCAGCCTGAATTCTCTTGTCAAGGCAAGTCTGGTAGTCGGTTCTGGTCCTGTTGGCACGGTCATGAGTCCTTCACCAACAAGAAAGTGTGCCGGCATCAGGGGTTCAGCGTCATCTCCATGCGAGATCGGTCTTGAATTTATCGCAGCTTCAATATTGACTAGAGTGGTGTTAAGCTGTTCTTCTGTAAGTCTTGATAGTCCCAGCATCTTTCTTAGACATCGCTTAACTGTGCCTACCATTCTCTCCCACCATCCTCCCCACCAAGCTGCCCGTGGGGCGATGAACTTCCAAGTTATACCGTCTTTGGCGAGGAATCGATGGGTCTCCGAAGAAGACAGTGCCTTCCAAAGTTCCGACAGTTCTGAATTGGTGGCCTGAAATGTCCTTGCGTTGTCTGTATATATAGTATGTGGCAGTCCACGCCTACCAGCAAACCTTTGAAGGGCCATAAGGAATGTGTCAGTGGTCATACTGGAACATAATTCTAAATGCACCGCACGTGTAACAGCACAAGTGAATAGCGCTATGTAAGCCTTTTCCATTGTCATGCCTATTTTGATATAGAGGGGACCGGCGAAGTCTATCCCGGTAATTGCAAAGGGTTTCGACGGTCTCACCCTATCCGCATGGTAGTGGAGCTTCGATTTGCTGCCCTCAAGGGTTCTTCATGATTCTGCATGGGAGGCAGGCGTGCAAGATCCTCTTAACAGTTTGACGAGCTCTAGGGATCCAGAACTCTTTTCGGAGCTCCGACAGTATTACCCGAACTCCAAAATGATGTAATGTGTGTTTGCCGAATGAGTAGATACGTGAATCGATGAGAGCCGTCTAGAAGTATTGGGTGCCGTCGCTCCTTAGCGAGGTCCGCACAGTGCAATCGACCCCCGAGGCGGAGGAGTCCGCCTTCAACGAAGGGGTTGAAGGGTCCTATTTTGGGTTCTTTAGGAATTGGGCGACCGTCTTGGAGTGCTTGAAGTTCTAGTGCAAAACATTCTCGTTGAACAGCTCCTATCCAGTATGTACGTGCCTTTGCGAGCTCCACCGCAGTTAGTTCTACTGTAAGCTTCTCTCGATTGCGAGTGTTGTGTGTAAAGCGAAGAATCCAACCAGTAATACGCATCAGTTTCCAGTAGGAACTGAACTTCGAACTGTCTATAACGCTGGAATATGTGGTCGTTGTCATTACATGTTTTATGTTTCTCTTCTTCTCCTCGGGAAGTTGCTCGCTTGGGGTTTGAGCACCAGATGACCAACATTCCTCACGATGTGCAAGCCATGTGGGTCCATTCCACCACTTGCGCTCATTCCGTATCTGGTCACCACGAAGTCCTCGTGTAAGGTGATCAGCCGGGTTCTCATGTCCAGGCAATGCCTCCACTGACTTGGAGTTGAGTACGATTGAATCTCCGTTACTCTGTTGCAGATGAAGGTTTTCCATCTGTTTGGGTCACTGTGTATCCAACCCAAGGTGACAGTAGAATCCGTCCATAGTATTGCCTGAGTGATATCGTGGCCTGTAGCTGCACAGAAATAGGACAGTAATCGTGCTCCCACTAGCGCTGCTAGTAGTTCGAGCCTTGGCAAGGTTACCTTCTTGATCGGGGTGAGCCTGTTCTTGCTGCAGGCCAGATGGACGAGTACAGTGCTTCCCTCGTTCGTGCGAATGTACAAAACCGCCCCATATGCCCTTTCTGAAGCATCACAAAATACGTGGATCTGAACCTTGCTCGTCGTTGAAGTAGCTAGCCACCGCGGAATTTGTATGCGTGAAAGAGAGGATAAGGAGGATGCCCAAGTGTTCCATGATGCTCCGATATCAAGGGGTAGCAACTCGTCCCAGTCAATTCCCCTGTTCCACGTATACTGGAATAACAGCTTACTGAGGAGGGATACTGGGGATAACAGTCCGAGTGGATCATAGAATCTAGCCGTAATCTGTAATAACTTCCTCTTGGTGATTGGTCCTTCAGGTAAAGCCTTGGTGATCTCCTCTGGGTTAATGTAAAGGTTATCCGTTTCTGTATTCCAGTAAACGCCCAGTACCTGCGTCTCTACGTTGACCTCTTGACCTTCTGCTCTCCAGATGGCCTTTAGCGAGTCTGAATTAGTGGCCCATTTCGCTAGATGGAAGTTCATCAATTTCATCAGTGCAGTAAGTTCGTAATATAGGGCAATCACACCATTGTCATTCTCTGCGCCGGATACGAAGTCGTCCATAAAGGTATTGTCATCTATGAGGTTGTGCTGCAATAGGAAATGTCGTCTTGTATCTGTCGGCAAGTTCCCTCAGTGTTGCTGAAGGCAAGAACGGACCGCAAGTCAGGCCGAATGGGAGCCTAGTGAAGCGATAGGTCACTACCTCGTCCGTCGTGTGGTAACTTCCGTTACTGTCCTGGGTGACCCTGTACCACAAGAATCTGGTCAAGTCCCTGTCATCCTCGTGCAAGATCAGCTGAAGAAATGCCTGTGTAATATCAGTAATGATGGCCATGGGATGTAGCCTGAATCGTAGTAGAATAGCCAGTGTCTCCGGTAACAGATTTGGACCTGCCTCTAAAGCATCGTTGAGAGACGGTGAGTTGGTTTCGTGAGAAGATGCGTCGAAAACTATTCTCCATTTTGTTTTTCCCAGTTTCTCCTTCTTTACAGCTTGGTGGGGGAGATAAAACGTGGTGTTCTTTGGATCTCCAGTAGGTGTGACTTCTATTTGTCCTTTCATGATATGATCCAGCATTTGGTTGTAGTACACCTCCTTTAGAGTGCTATTGTTTTGAAGTCTTTTGATCAAGTTATCAAATCGAAGTTCCGCGTTTATTTTGTTACTTGAAGGAAAAACATCCTGCTTTCTTGGTAGGCAGACCACTCTCCGGCGACCTTCAACGCGATAGGTTGCCTTGAATTCTTGAAGAATGGCAGAGTCTTTCTCAGTTAGGTCTCGATTTTGATTTGCAACTATTCCCATTGTCTCTAGATCCCAGAATTTTCTTAGTTCATCATACGAAGGTGAGCTAGCTTGTCGAATGAAGTTCACAACAGTAGAATTCACACAAGTCCCTGATCGGCTTCCATTTAAGATCCATCCAAAAATTGTTGGAATCAGAACGATCGATTCAGATATTCGAATCGGTGAACCATCCTTCACTATTTTCCAATATTGGTCACTGCCAATTAAGATCTCCACGGGCAGGTTTTCTTTCGAATCAGACCTAGGGTCTGCTAACTGCAATTTGCGTACGTGCGCCCAAGTTTTGATGTCTTGTGGAGCTGCTGGTTGAGGTGAGAGTGAGTGTGCACTTTCGTAAGCATTCATGGAAACCGTACAGTTTGTGTAAACTCCTTTCATACTGAACCTGACAACTCTGCGCTGACATGATGGGTTAGTCTGGGACTCAAATGTGCAAACAGTCAGTTCTCTTTTGTCGGTGGTTAGTAGCTGTAGGTCGTCTATCAGTGATCTTGATATAAATGTTGCCTGACTTCCACTGTCTAGTATACATCGAGTAAGTCGGCTTATCCCTGTAGGTCCAGTGATTCTTACTTGAGCTGTCTGCAAGAATGTGAAACCTGGTGTGGTGATATCTATTTTTCCTACAGAAGCTGTGTTGGCCTGATGTTCTGAGGTCTTGTGACTCCTTCCGTTGTCGCAAAGGGATTTATGGTGCGACTTCTTGCAGTTAGCACACTGTGCCTTTCCTTTCTTTCGACAATTGAACGCCGTATGCCCTCGATTGAGGCACAGGAAGCACCGGTTAGCTCTCTTCAGCCTCTCCTTTCGCTCCGTAACGTTTGTGATTTTCTTACAGTCCTGAGCCCAGTGACCTCTTGATTCACAAAAAACGCAAAATTGTTTCGGCCCTTTAACCTCTTTTCCTGCTAAGCCTTTAGGATCGGCACGGACGTGAAGAGCTTCCGCCATAGGGGGGTAGCTTGATGATATGGAGGTTTCACCACGAATCTTTTGTGTAGTAAGCGCTCCGTCAACTTCCTCACCGAGAAACTCCATTAGTTTCAGGATGTTACCCTCCGAAAGGTCTTTTCGCTTTGCGTGAATGATCCAGCGACGGCATATGTCGTCTGGAAATGCTCGGAGGATCTTCGGTGCAAGTACTCGGCCATAGGCGTTCACATCTTCCCCGAGAGCGCGCAGAGCTTGTATGCGGCGATTGCAGTCAATAAACGTAGAATTAAGTGCGTTCGGTGTGGCAAACTGGATGGGCTTAATACATTCTATGTAGTCCAAGTGGGCCTGTATGATTCTATTCTTGTCGCCGTAGCGAGCTTCAAGAATTTTCTTAGTCTCTTCATAAGTCTCGGCCGTCACTGCGATGCCCTCAATCAAGTGCTTCGGTTCCCCCTCTAAATAACCTCTCAGAAATATATGTTTATTAATAGTACAGAGTGACGTGTCCTTATCGATTGACTGTTCGAACTGTTCCCAGAAACGTGCCCATGTTTCTATATTACCTGAGAAGGGTTCTAGTCTTATTGGGGGGAGTCTTAACGTGGTTGGTACCGTCTGTGTGTTCGTGAGTCTAAGATTCGACATCGCGCTTTCAAGTTTTTTCTCCATCCCATGTGAAATGCGAATGATAGCGCGCTTGGCGTTCTCTATATATTCCTCACATGTACTTATGTCATCAGCGTACGCGGTGTCATCCAGGAGGTCGTGAACCTCATCGTCCAGGGCTCTTAATTTATCCAAAGTCTCTTGTAACCTATCCTTACAGTACTCGTAATCCTCGGGAGAGGTAGACTCAGTAAACTCTTGTGCTTTCTCCACGAGACGTGTGATGTTTGCCCTTTCCCTAGCACGTCTTCTTTTCAATTGGTGTAGTCGTGTGTTCGCGTTACCGCCTTCCATACTGGACCTCTAGACGTGAATTTGCTATAGTAAAATAGTGTATTTGATAGGGACTTCGTAATAGCGTGGGAAATATTTCGTTACTTGATCTATTATTAATCGTACTCCGATGTATTGCGACGTAGTTCAAGGAAATCCAGCAGATGGCAGCACTGGTCACTTAGTCGTGCGTGACGTCTTCTCCAAGTGACGTAAATAAACAATATGGCTACCCTTCCAGCTTAACCAATAAACTATACATGCGTTTGCACTACAAATACTATTTATGCCCCTTTTTATCGTACTATACTTTATGCGCTATTTGGAACTTCCTTAAGTATTTCAGATATTAACAGGAACAAAATTACATCTGAGAAATATTACCGTACGTTGATGGCTTGGCGTGATAGGTTTTATTTCCACGGCAGCAATTTTCCCGTAGTCTCCTTACGGAACGTGTAGTAAACCAATGATTACCTATTTAGTCTTCTAGTATATTACCCATTCGCGCTGGAGTGAAGTTCTTCCCGTGTTTCCGGCACCAAAATTATATCGTGATATTGGAAGAACAGTCAAGTAAACATACTAGTCTCGTTTCTTTTCTATTTATTATTGTTATCAAAAAATCAAAAAATCTAAGATATAACACTTATGACACAATGATATTAAATAAAGATATAAAACATAGCACAGTCCAAAGAATGATCTCAAGTAGTGTCTATCAATTCCCAACATTATTATTATTATTATTATTATTATTGGATAATACGAAATTTGACTTTATCACACTCATAACGGTTATTTTATCGTTATCATTATTGTAACATTTTCCGGCCCGAACATTATTTAATTATTTACATTACAATTTTTAACTTCACTTTAAAAATTTTTAAAAGAAATTTAAACACATTTTAAATACACGCGCGCTGCAAAATAATAGACAATTCGCCTTCACACTAGAATAATTACAAGATACATCATCATCATCGTAGCAACACTTAAGTTTACACACGCCACATATATAACGTGATGTTATGATTAATTAATTATTTAATTAATTTTAAGGGACAAGCATTTACATTTCTAACTACAAAACATGATATTTAACACTAGGTTTACCACAGCGGTCAAAATGACCGTTTTCAGTTTTGTTTTCTCTATCACTCTCGTTATACGGTTAGAACATACAAACCCTTTGGTGGCTTTTATTGATATTAAGTGTACTTTTCGGCATATAGCTTCAAAAACCCGTAACTCCTTTCTAGTTAGCGCTATGAGGTCATATACCTACTTTTACCGGACGGTCATTTTGACCGGTATTGCAGTAGCTACACGATCAGACTTTTGTGGCATTCATTTAGAACAGGATATCATTCTAACAAGCTGTTACAGTGTACTTTATTACCATAGTACCGAATAGAACTTATTGTTGAGCTGCAATGGGACAGCTGTTGGCTCTTTACAAACAATGATACAAGTACACTGACAGGAAAGTATAGTCATTATTTGTTCAGTAATGAAAGGTGTGCAATCGTAACGAGCAGTCAATTGTCGTGTTCACGCGTTACAAACATTCAAACTAGATTTCCCGATTGTTTGTAATTACCCCGAAGAAACATATTTTCGCGTAGTCTGCAAATGGATGCCGAAATTCTGAAGCATAACCATATAATTTCCCCATCACAATCATGCGATGAAACTGGGACTGATTTACACTCGATAATTGCAAAGACGTGTGTAACTTGACAAACGGAAATAGTTCAGATAGTGATTCTAGTTGCGTCGAGCATGTAGAATTTCCATGTGAACATGAAATCACATAGCAGCCTTCGACCTCGAAGGTTAGGGAACTACCCGCCAAATGGCGACGCACGCACACTAGCAAAGCAGCTGATGACAAAGGTAAGCCTATTTGAATTTAGTCATTTTGTATTTACGTAATTCTGTGCACGATATCAACTACAGAAGGCCGAGCATACTGTGTGGTAAGTCAACATATGGGCATGGTCAGCATATGACGGTCGGCGAGGAAGAAGTCGCTTTGGATGGAACAGTGCGGACTCTTGTTGGTCTACAAAGCCTGCCAGGCCATCGAGGACAGTAAAATGTACTGAGGGAAGTCCGAGGTCCCACAGGACATGCAAAACACCACATTGAAGGAACTTGTGCCGCTACAGCTTGACGTCTTTTTATTGACAAATCCAAGCTGCGCCACATCGAATGATATAATGAGGTTGGAGACCGCGAAATTCTGAACAATCCTTAACGGACACTTACTTTGGAAGAATTTGACGCTGTAATTGGTATTTTATACGCATGCAGAACTTGCGGAGCTGACACGAATGTTGTCGATCTGTGGTCACAGAAGTGGGGTCCTGGAATTTTCTCCCAAACTGCCGCACGAAACAGTTTCCTGGATATCATGAGGTTTCTTGTATTCGATAGAAAATCTACCAGCAGGGATCACCTGAAAATTGATAGATTGGCACTTGTATCTGTTGTGCGGGACACATTTATATCTAATTTTACTATTTGCTTCAGACCGAGTGAGAACATTACCGTGGATGAACAACTCTTTCCATCGAAAGCTAGATGCCCATTTATGCAGTATATGGCCAATAAACCAGAAAAGTTTGGTATGAAATTTTGGTTGGCTGTCGATGTGGAAGCAAGTATGTTGTAAACGGTTTTCTCTATCTTGGAAAAGATGAAACGCGACCCAGCGATCGGACCCTAAGTGAACACATTATTGCGTCTTGCTGAGTTTTTCATCAATCAGGCAAGAAGTGCGCAATGGGAACAAGACAGTTGAAAGGTATACAATCTGTAGAAAACTGGTCTGTGGTTAAGTTCACTTCAAAGGTGACCAAGCAAAGTGTGTGTGTACAGTGCGACAAATAAGTTGAAAAGCAGAAAGTGACATTCATGCAGATATGTATATAATGTAAGCTAAAGTGTGTAAGAAGAACATTCTGCCTTACTAGTGAACTTATTTGTTTGTTTATTTATTTATTCATAATAGTGTTTACAAATCATGCATAATAATAATGAAGTTATGGTCTGTGATGTTTTCATACTCAATTCGAACCTTTTTCTGGCACCAATATCCTCAAGAAACTAATACGTGCCACTATCGGTCAAAATGACCGCTTCGGTAAAAGTAAGTAGAAAGAGTGTTTGGTAATCCTAGTGTTAAATTAGATAGATCTGTAATTTCGTCGTCGGCATGGCGTTATCTTGGCTACATTTTAAACCAGTCACCTCGGACTTAGCCTCTCATAATTGCAGGACACATTATTCGCTTAAAACAGGGCCGACGACCTTAGATGTTAGGCCCCTTTAAACAACAAGCATCATCATCATCATCATCGTTTAAAACACTGCCTTATAAATACACAGATTCTGCACTTGGCTTGAAGCAACACACATTAAATATTTTTTATCTAACACTTTCACAAACATTTTATTATGTGCACTTATACAACAGTTAAACCGCCCCGCTTCGTGTCGAGAACTCAACTAATACAGTTTGTGGCATCTTCGAACTCCTTCCTATCCAAATGTTTCATAGGCGGAACTGACCGTGAAACACAATCTTATCTCCGCAAGATTACAGTCCTCCCCTACCGATTACCAAAAATAACAACGTCCGCAGTAATTCACTAGAGTTATCTATGAATCTGCTGTCTCTTTATGAGAAGATCAGGAATCCTACAGTTATTTAACTTACGATTTTCTTCCCCACCGGGATGGATATCGTGGATACGATGTTATCAATATCTACTTTGTCTCCGTTCACCATTTACCACTTGGTAATATATTCCTACCTCAAGCCAACTGGCTTTAGGGATTTTACAAGTCTATTTAACCAGCTTTAAGCCTTCTTCTTAATATCGCCTGACGTAGAGCCACACTCTCGGACCATTGAATAGTGACTGACACTCTTGCCTGAGGAGTGGTTATTTATGCATGTAGAAGGGACGCTTTGCTTGGCGTTATCTACTGTGGTGCATTCATTCCAATTGATGACCACTGGACCGATGTTTGCTGTTTTTTCCTGTTTCTTTAACGGGCGTAGTTAATTAATTTCATGCACTAGGATTCCCGCGCATTTTGACTGCATGTCCTTGACACGTGTACTCCTCTCGGCCAATATAGGTGTTACCTTCTCTCCAAACCTAATTAAATACATTTCCACCCTGTGGACTTTGGCTTCATAAAAAATTTCCTAAAATTCTTAATCACTTATTTCTTTATTAATGAAAGTGCCGAAATCTCTCGCAATGAGGGTTATTATCCAGAATTTAATTATTAATTACCGAGGTGTTCCGAAATGTTCCGACCTTGTTCGAATTGGTGGGCCGCTTTCCGCAGTGAGTTGTCATGCCACGGTACGTGATATAAGCTTGCAATAAAAATATGGATGCACTTCATCTTGTAGTTGAAATTTCAGCAAGGTAGAATTATGGGTTCAATACTACGAGCTATATAGTCGTAAGATGAGTCCATATTAATTGTATTTTTTAGGCTGCGATTGGTACTATTTTGTGTGGGATAAGTTTTCATGCCTAGCGGTTCTGGCTTGCTGATATCTTGAAAGTTTCGAATACCTGCTACGGCTCTTTCCTTGAAATGTTCGCTGAAGAATATTCTTGTACTTTTTAGTTGTACTCCCAAGTACAAAGATATTGAACAATCTTCTAGAAAATGCCTTCTCTTGCAACCATCATACCGTCGCTGTTACAGTAAAACCTTGTATTTCTTAATGCTCTTCCTATCCATAATTATCCTTAAGATTGATCACGTCGGCCAGCCACATATGCATATGCAGTCCATCAGTACAATTTTCGTTGGATTAATTTTCCTTTGCTAACGCAAGGAAAATGAACCTTAAATACATTATAATGTAGGAGTGCGTGATTACGTCATGCGACCATACATTCCTAGAGCGTGGTATGTAAGGTTCAGTGTCCTTTACGAGTAACCATAGGAAAATGAGCACAACGAACGTTGTTCGGATTGACTGCATATCCATATGTGGGTGGGAGGCTTGACCAGTCTTTTAAGGAAAATAATGTATAGGAAGATAATTGTCAGATACGAGGTTTTGCTGTAACTCCCTTAACTTTACTACTTCTTTTTTTGAGAATGAGTGCATAAGAGTCCCAGGGCGAAAACTTTACCCCTCCATTCATCTGTTTCCGTGAGATGCCGATGAGTCGGAAAATCTTCATCACGTACACTGGCGGGGGAAAAGCTGTCTATCATGGAATGAAACATTTAGCCCGATGTCAGTGATGAAACACCCTCTTCGCTAAATTGTTAAAATTCTAATTTTTGGGATCGGAGTAGAATAATAATAATAATTATTTTGGTATGGGAGAAAGCTTCGCTTCTTAACAAACGGGCCTTTTCAGTGGGGATTTAATTTATATTTTTAGTGATTTAATTTGGAATAGGCCGAAGCGTGGGGAGGTAACCAGTTAAAACAATTATGCCGCTGTTTTCCGACTCATCGAGTAGCCCTAGGAAACAGATGAGTAAGAGGACATAGTTTTCGCCCTGGAATTCTCCATTTACTCGCCCCCAACAAAAAAAATATGTAGTGATAAAAACGAACTTTTAGTGTCCGTAAACAGGTATTCCACCAATCAAATGTCTTCTACTTACAAAGTGAAGGTTATGTCTCTTTCTTTGTGCCATGTTTTTAAGCTTGCCTACACTCAAAAGCGCTGTTGCTGCATTTCATTGTTCGTATAAACGTGTGCGTTTGTGAACCTAGATTTGTGGGCCTGGGGAGCATGCTACAAGTGAAGTGCAGAACGACTTCTTTGAAGATAACATTGTAGCTGTAACCAGGATTGGTAAATTAGCAACTTTCGAACTCAGACCAAATGGCTATGTAATCACTCATAAGTAAGTAAGTAAGTAAGTAAGTAAGTAAGTAAGTAAGTAAGTAAGTAAGTAAGTAAGTAAGTAAGTAAGTAAGTAAGTAAGTAAGTAAGTAAGTACGTAAGTAAGTAAGTAAGTAAGTAAGTAAGTAAGTAAGTAAGTAAGTAAGTAAGTAAGTAAGTAAGTAATGTACCCATCCAGGGTAATTTAGGGCAACTATTACATAATTCGGCTTTACAAACAGATGCATAGATGGAATTGTTGGATGAGAACCTCCAGAGGTCACTCACCAGGCTTGAAGTCTCGGCCTCCCTACTTTCATTGCGTCACCGGCTGAACTCATAAAGCATACGGGCAATGGAATGTTCGAAAAAGAAAATTGGCACTACATAAAATATGACGAATGAATATAATGTGAGTGGAATACACTAATATTATTAAATGAGAAGAATCTTCGTTGAAATATATTTCCTAAACATTTTATTATACTGATAAAATCACACGAGATGGTGCCATACTACAACATATAAACGAAGAAACAATCAAGAATAATGCAAAAATTATATATGTAGTATGTCTTAACGTGTTTTTAGTTTATTCACAGTTGTAGCTGGTCCTTGGCATACCTTAAATCATTTGATTAATACACACTGATACGTGGATTTATTTATCTATAACAGTGATAATAAATGGCATCGATTATTTTAATAAGCTGATAAAAATGGATATAAAATAGCATCCATCGTGTTGGAACACTACTGGCCAGCCGGACGGAACCACACCCCGGCTATCGGCAGGGGAGCGAGAGTGTGAAAAGGCACAGCACAATGCGACCCTCCAGTTTTTGTTTGTCTTCTTTCTAAGCTGAGGCACTGCCTTTCTTGCTGTCTCTGCTTTAAATGGATACTGTTGGACTTGTCTCGGAACCAAGGGTCGAGGGTAGAAGGGACTTGAGCTATTATGTTTCAGTCAGTCAGTTAGCAATGGTCGCGGCGCGCTGTTGTATGTCTGAAGTGTTTGATGTAAATATGTTTAATAAATTATTATTAATTGTCCTCCGTATATGTGTTTCAAAATGAGCTACCAGAGAGATGTTGTTTCACCAGCAAACAGACATTTTTTGGTCCTCCGGGCCGGATATTGTGAATAGTTTTCCGCCGAATGTTACGAATACTAACTTATTGTAAACTTTCGTGCACGGGTCTCTCAGTTCGTATCGTATGTTACGCTACTTTACGTACGGTAGCCAGTGCCGTGTTGTGTGCTTTTCGCCGGTCGTTTTATACAACCGGCTTGCTGTTGAAGAATTCCACTGGAGAGCAGAGTAACCTACTGGACCTGGCGGCGCGCCCGAGTTCGACTCCAGGCCGAAGCATATCTACAGGCAGATGTAAGTACCTAGACTGGCAACAACCAATCCTGTCTTACCTAATATTGTTAGTCATGTTATCCTCGCCCGTTTATTGATCCAGTGTTCCTAATTATTGTTCTTGTGCATTCCTCTTCTACGGTCCTTATCTGTCAGCATGGATGAGACTAGTAGGAAGAAATTAGTCACTACTCGCGCAGTAGCGAAAGCCAGCCTCACGCGTCTCGCGAAATTCGTACAAGAATTTCAAACGGATTCAAATAATCAGGCCATCGTAGTTCGTTTGAAGGAACTGCCTATTATTCGTGACAAATTTGAAACTGCTCAATCTCAGCTAGAAATATTTGAGGATTTCCAACTGCATGCAGAAGACAGAGATCACTTTGAAACCATGTATTTCGACACAGAAGCAAAAATGAATAGCTTAATCGCATTGAGTACCGAAGCTGCTGGCCCCAGTAGTTCTCGTTCTAGTGACAGTCAGTCTTGTTTAAGTGAAACTAAGAAGGCAATTAAGCTCCCTACCATAAACCTACCAAACTTCAGTGGTGATGTAACTGGATTTAGACATTTTTATGACACGTTCATGAGTCTTATAGTTAACAATGAATCGCTGGACAACATTCAAAGATTTCATTACTTACTGAGTTCTCTAACGGGCGAAGCGCACGTACTAATAGCAAACCTCCCAGTCACTAGCTCCAACTTCAACGTGGCTTTCGATACGATTTGCAATCGCTATAATAATCCGAGGTTAATCGCATCCGCACATCTTAAGAATCTATTGAACTTACCTACGATGAATAAGCCATCAGCGAATGAACTCCGTGCTCTACTCAATCAAGCTTTGAGCAATTTGAACGCTCTCAAGGCCTTAGAGCTAAATGTACCTTTAGATGATTTGATTGTTTCACAGCTAATTCTTGAAAAAACGGAGGCGTCAATTCGTAGAGAGTACGAAACTACTTTGAGTCCCAAGACATTTCCTACTCTTAGAGATACCTGCGACTTCTTGGAAACGAAATGCAAGTCCATTGAGATTATGAGTTCTACTTTGCCTGTAAAACAAACCCCTTTGAACACCGGAACGAATTACCCATCCAATCGTAAGCAGCTTCAAACCCAGAAGTCATATGTGATGACCACTCCGCAGTGCACGTACTGCAACGAAGCTCACACACTAAGTAAGTGTCGTAACTTTGCACGTATTTCTGTCAATGATCGCAGAGACTTTGTAAGAAGCAACAATCTGTGCTTCAACTGTTTACGGGGAGATCACAAGGTACAGGCTTGTAAATCTGGTACCTGCCGCACTTGTGGTAAATGGCATCATACTCTAGTACATGCAGACACTACATCTCAGCACTTTACTCAACAACATGGTCTGTCACGCAACATCGAAAGAGCGAGTACTTCAGCACAATCAGAGTCACGTATCAATAGCTATTATTCGAAAAAGGTGGAACCAAGTAAGCACATCCTTTTATCCACTGCACGCATCAGAATTAAGGATAGGAATGGAAAGTGGCAAACATGTAGAGCTCTACTAGATTCAGGCTCCCAATCATGTTTTATGTCCGAGTCCTGTGCCCAGCGATTAATGTTGCATAGAGAGCCCAACAGAACACCTGTCCAGGGAATAGGTGATACCATTTCAGAAAGCAAGTACCGTGTTTCAATAGATCTTGGCTCATGCACTATTGACTTTACAATTTCAGCAAATTGTTTTGTGCTTCCTAAGATAACAGATGACTTACCGGGTCACAGGATTGATTCTGCTACATGGAACATTCCCCAGCACATTGTTTTAGCTGATTCCGAGTTTTATAAGCCCTCCAAGATCGACATCCTTCTGGGAGCTGAGGTCGTTCCGTACATTCAACAGACAGGCAAGCTCACCAAAGATGCTAATCACCCCATTCTTCAAGAAACCAAACTGGGATGGGTTTTAATCGGAAGATACACAAATAATGACAGTCCTTCAGGTGTCTCACGGCGGCCGGTACTGTCATGTTTTGCTAAGACAGATGTTGAAGTCCAACAGCAGCTTCGAAGGTTTTGGGAGATCGAAGAGTTGCATCAAACTCCGCGTACGAAGGAAGAAGAGCAATGTGAAGCACACTTCGTGCAACATACCAAAAATGATTCTACAGGAAGATTTGTTGTTCGTCTGCCGTTCAGAGAAGATCCGAAAAAATTGGGTGACTCATTTCAAATGGCAGCCAGACGATTCTATCATCTAGAGAGAAGATTACGCAAACTACCCAACATGAAACGAGAATACGTGAAATTCATGACTGAATATGAAGAGTTAGGGCACATGGAACTGACACTCTCTCCTGCGATTCCTGCATATTATGTACCTCATCACGCGGTTATCAAAGAATCCAGTTCTACCACAAAGCTACGTGTTGTATTTGACTGTTCTGCTAGTTCCAGCAGTGGAATTTCCTTGAACGATTTACTTTATGTTGGACCAACAGTCCAGCAAGATTTGTGTTCTATAATCACCAGGTTCCGGACCCACGAGATCGCGTTCACTGCTGACATAGAGAAAATGTACAGACAGGTACAGGTAGATGAAGGAGATTGCACTTACCAGCGTATTCTCTGGAGAAATGACGAATCGCAGCCCTTGCAGGAATATCAGCTCAAGACCGTTACATATGGTATGGGAAGCGCCCCGTTCCTTGCGACACGATGTCTATATCAGATTGCAATGGAAGCCGCTCATGAACTTCCTAGAGCATCTGAAACCCTATTAGACGACTTTTATGTTGATGACTGTATGTCTGGATCACAAACTGTAAATGAAGCTCTCCTCGTGCAGCAGGACTTGATACATTTGTTAAGAAAGAGTGGGTTTTCACTGCGAAAATGGTGCAGTAATCATCCAGCTATTCTTGAGAATGTTCCTCCAGAGTATCGAGAGACTCAACTTCCCCTACAGCTTGACAATGATGAGAATGTAAAGACGTTAGGTTTGTTATGGCATCCAGCATCTGACAAGTTTCAGATAGTTAATAATGTTCAACCAAGTCCCCACGCTCCACCATTTTCTAAACGCAGTATTCTCGCAACAGTATCATCCATATTTGATCCTTTGGGACTCATTAGTCCAGTGGTAATTTTGGGAAAAATATTTCTACAACAGTTGTGGCTAAAAGAGACGTTGTGGGATGAACCTTTGGATCCAGGAATATCACATGCTTGGGAGACACTATACTATCAGCTACCTTCCATTGAAAAGATTCGAATCGATCGTCGTGTCCTGGTTAATGGCCCTATCAAGGATATTCAGCTCCATGGATTTTGTGACGCCTCTGAGAAGGCTTACGGTAGCTGTATCTACATACGATCAACTAACATCCAAGGTAATACCTCAGCCAGACTACTGTGCTCTAAATCACGCGTCGCTCCTTTGAAAAGGCTGTCGCTTCCTCGGCTGGAGCTCTGTGGAGCCCTTCTTCTTTCACGGTTGGTTAAGAAGATTATCCTTGCACTGAAACTGTCGGTCTCTAAAGTCGTCCTGTGGACAGATTCAACCATCGTCTTGGCATGGATAGCTGCTCCATCTACAAAATGGAAAACGTTTGTAGCAAACAGAGTATCAGAGATTCAGGACAACACTGAGAACAGTGAATGGAGACATGTGGCGTCTCAAGACAACCCAGCAGACATAATATCAAGAGGATGCTACCCTGATGAGCTGGGTAAAACTCATTTATGGTGGCAAGGACCAAGCTGGCTACAGCAACACCATGATATGTGGCCTTCCTCTGCAAGTACTAGACTACCACTAGTGCTGCCTGAAGAGAGGTGCAAGGTGACATGTAATATCGCAACGATTCCTGAGGATAATATTATCAACCGCTTTTCCAAGCTTACCAAACTGCAACATGTTGTAGCATACTGTCTAAGATTTGCAAGAAATTGCAGGGCAACTCGTGGGTGCAGAGCAACAGGTGCACTATCCCTTCTAGAGCTCAACAGCGCAATTCTCCACTGCATACGAATAGCTCAGTTGACATCGTACTCTAAGGAAATACATCAGTTGCAGTCCAAGAAACCTATTCAGAGCAAGAGCAAATTAAAAACTCTAAATCCGATGTTAGACAGTACCAATATTCTGAGAGTAGGAGGACGACTTGAACAAGCCAACATACCGTATGAACAAATGCATCAAGCTATACTGCCTGCAAATCATCACCTTACGAAGTTGATTGTTGAACAAGAGCACAGACGTATGCTGCATGCCGGCGGACAGCTTCTACTATCATCGATTAGACAGCGGTATTGGATTGTTAATGGCAAAAATGTCATCCGAAGAATTTTGCACCGTTGTTTGATTTGTCAGAAACTGAAGTCAAACACTGCTCAACAGCTGATGGGTCAGCTGCCACGCCCTCGTTTAGAAGTAGTTAGACCATTTTACAACTGTGGGATAGACTATACTGGGCCGTTCTACATAAAGACTGGTTCCAAGCGATCACCGTCAAGGCAAAAATGTTATATTGCCTTATTTGTATGCCTAGCCACTAAGGCAACTCACCTCGAGGTTGTAACCGATATGTCTACTCAAGCCTTCCTAGCGGCATTGAAGAGATTTGTCTCACGTCGTGGCCGATGTCAGTCCATCCACAGCGACAACGGGAAAAACTTCGTTGGAGCGGACCGAGAACTTCGTGCAGTGATTAGGTCCTGTCAACAGCAAACGGAAGTCAGAAACTTCGCAGAACAAGAAGGAATAACATGGATATTCATCCCTCCTGGAGCACCACACCTTGGCGGATTATGGGAGGCTGGCGTGAAGTCCTTCAAGTACCACCTTCGCCGCGTCATGGGAACTGTGTGTCTCACTTATGAAGAGCTGACCACCCTCACTTGCCAAATAGAAGCCTGCCTGAACTCCAGGCCCCTTATTCCCTTGTCCTGCAACCCTGATGACCCTGAAGCCCTTACTCCAGGTCACTACCTGATTGGCACAGCTCTCACTAACATTCCCCAGCCAGATCTAGGTAATACTAAGCTTAACCTACTGACTACATGGGAAATACTACAGCAGCAAATGCAGAGGTTCTGGCACCGCTGGTCAAACGACTACCTGCATCACCTTCAGCAGCGATCAAAATGGACACACTCCAGTCCAAATGTGCAACCTGGAGAACTGGTGGTGTTAAAGGAGGATAATCTTCCACCATTAATGTGGAAACTGGCAGTGATCACGGACGTTCACCCAGGATCAGATGGACTAGTGTGTGTGGCTACTGTCCGCACCTCTCGTGGGATATTGAAGAGGCCTATCAATAAACTGTGCCCTCTTCCAAACGACGAAGAGTGATTTGTGTGTGTTGTAGATATTGAGTGTTGTATTGTGAACTCGTCTAGTGTGATTTTATCTGAATTTGTGATTTCTACTTTATTATGTGTACCTTTGCAGTTGTATATTTTAAGAAATTGACATTTCTTGGCGGCCGGAATGTTGGAACACTACTGGCCAGCCGGACGGAACCACACCCCGGCTATCGGTAGGGGAGCGAGAGTGTGAAAAGGCACAGCACAATGCGACCCTCCAGTTTTTGTTTGTCTTCTTTCTAAGCTGAGGCACTGCCTTTCTTGCTGTCTCTGCTTTAAATGGATACTGTTGGACTTGTCTCGGAACCAAGGGTCGAGGGTAGAAGGGACTTGAGCTATTATGTTTCAGTCAGTCAGTTAGCAATGGTCGCGGCGCGCTGTTGTATGTCTGAAGTGTTTGATGTAAATATGTTTAATAAATTATTATTAATTGTCCTCCGTATATGTGTTTCAAAATGAGCTACCAGAGAGATGTTGTTTCACCAGCAAACAGACTATCGTGTTATTTAATTAATTACCATTAATGATGTATTTAACTAACATAATTAGTCATAGATTTAATTATCATGGTTGTGGAAAGTATCACAAGTACATCTACTTTACCCACGAGATTGTATCGCCGCATATCAAACACATGGTCTATTTGACCATGACAATTATATATTACACTGATCACATACGTGTATCCTGGGTTTACCTAACAAATTATATTCAAAGAAAAATCAGCCAACGCTGGAATCGAACCCATCACCATAGAACACTTTGGGGATAATAAAACACGTAAACACATTACATAGAAAAAACACCAAACATATAGCACACAATACATCTTGAAGATACGGCTTAATCAAGCCATAGTATCAGGTTAAATTCTTCGTTCCAACATGGGTCGAACTCAGGTACTCCAGCTTTCGAGGTAAAAAAAAACTCCTATCACGAGCTAATTTAATGCGTAAAAATGGGAAGGGATTTATCCTTCGCAAAATCAGGAAATTATCCGCGTTATTCATAACGTATCACTAGAATGGAATTAAGCCTGCATTGGCAAAATTAAAGGGATCTCGCAGTGAAACTCTAGGCTTGTTGTGAACGACACAATCTCCTTTGAGACCCTACAAGTCCTCATGTTTTAAATCTGTCAACCGTGACAATAGCTGTGTGTGTCCAGCTCTGCGGTTACAAACATATCGTACTTCTCATTTCTTTCTTTCTTTCTCTCCTTTATATCATCTCAGCTCGTTATCAAGTACGCATTCATTTGAGAGCCATTACTTATTATTCATTATCTGGCTATATATTCAGCCTAAGTCAATATATCACAACAGTCATAATTATTATAATCTTTTATCATTCCAACATCTCAAACATGTCACAAGCTACACCCTTCCATATCATACCACCGCATCTCAAATCCGTTCTATTAATTTACAGAGAAGACTCCATTCATACAGGTTATTTAATTCTTCTGGCATATCTATATAATTCACATAATACCTCGGTTTGAACATCTACAATGATCATATATTATCATACGGGATTTATAAATACCTGAATCACCTTGAAGCAAACATATAGTTTATATTCAAATGACTATGACAATATTTACCAGATAGTAACATTACGAAGAAGTTATAAGTTTAGCTAAATAGCTATTCTCAAAATATGTGCTTCATATACATTGAGAATATATGGGATCTATATAAAAATTCATGCAAATAAGCCTCCTAATTGTCAATGATTATTCTTAAATCACTTGCAAACCCCAATTAAAGTAATAAATAATCTTTTCCCAGTCACACGCGTATAGTGTTCCCTACATTTAATATGATTAATTATAACATTCTAATATTTACAAAATAAAAATTGCTACTGGCATGCAAATCTCGTGGTTTAATTTATCCAAATTAGCTGTACTTATCAAATGCTGGGTATGGCTTGCCGTCAAATCGAGGTACACCTTAGATTTTTACACGACCATGATGAATGTTCTTCTCTCTGATAGTCCTTGGTTCCTCTTCATCCTACCACGATCGATATCTCAAACTGTGATCTTCTTAGTTGAGTCTCTGGACGTTCCCTGTAGAAATGACTGCATGCACTTAGGCACGATTCTTGTAGGCTCCAGATCTCGGGGTTCGACGAACACTCACGAACATAGAGGCAAAATGGGAAATCAGTTAGTAAACACTGTTTATGTACTTTCAAAGGAATCTACTGGTGATAAGATCCACTAATAACTTTAAATAGATTAATGTAACTAGTGGCAAGTCTGTAGAAATCACTGTTCATTTCCTCATTAATCACACAGTCTATCACCACGAGTGCCCATGGAGTATGCAAACGCTAATTTTATCAGGAATAGTTCTTTAATTTTACTGAACGTCATACACACTTAAAATGCTTTAGATCGGTTACTATTAATTACAGAACATAATTAGCTGTCTCACCACCTCTAAACAACCTGATGCGTTTGCCCTTTCACTGATGATTGCATCATGAGCCGCAACTGACTGTCGTTAATATTTAATATATAAAATGTTGAGATAAGACTTCTATTCATCAATACTGTACATTATTAGTAGTATAATGGGAGAGTTCGGCGGCCTCCTCCTCCGCCCGCGGCGCGGGAAATTTGAATTTTGGCGGGAGATTTGAATTTTGGCGGGATATTTGAATTTGTAAACAAAGCCACGTGCTTTTTGACAGCTGTCATCGACAACAACGCATCGCTAACCTCACTGCTGCCATCTTGACGGGCCTAAACCTCCGTAGTGCCAACTTAACCTAACTAGCGTGAGGTAAACAAAGCCACGTGTTTTTTGACAGCCACGTACTTTTTGACAGACAACAACGCATCGCTAACCTCAGTACTGCCATCTTGACGGGCCTAAACCTCAGTAGTGCCAACTTAACCTCACTAGCGCGAGGTAAACAAAGCCACGTGTTTTTGACAGCCACGTGCTTTTTGACAGATTTGTAAACAAAGCCACGTGCTTTTTGACAGACAACAACGCATCGCTAACCTCAGTACTGCCATCTTGACGGACCTAAACCTTAGTGGTACCAACTTAACCTAACTAGCGCGTGGTAAACAAAGCCACGTGCTTTTTGACAGCTGTCATCCGCCATCTTTAAACACTGTGCTGCCCTCTTGCGTCACCTGTCATCGGCAGTGCTGCCATCTTGATGGGCCTAAACCTTCGTGGTACCAACTTAACCTAACTAGCTTGAGGTAAACAAAGCCACATGCTTTTTTGACAGCTGTCATCCGCCATCTTTAAACACAGTGCTGCCCTCTTGCGTCACCTGTCATCGGCAGTGCTGCCATCTTGACGGGCCTAAACCTTAGTGGTACCAACTTAACCTCACTAGCGCGAGGTAAACAAAGCCACGTGCTTTTTTGACAGCTGTCATCCGCCATCTTTAAACACTGTGCTGCCCTCTTGCGTCACCTGTCATCGGCAGTGCTGCCATCTTGGCGGGCCTAAACCTTAGTGTTACCAACTTAACCTCACTAGCTCGAGATAAACAAATCCACGTGCTTTTTGACAGCCACGTGCAGCTGTCATCCGCCATCTTTGAGCATCGTGCTGCCCTCTTTAGCTACTTACCTTTGAAATGTGGTACGTCATCTGCCATCTTGCATCCGAAACCTCAGTGCTGTACTCTATGTAGTGACGGCAAATTCCACGTGCTCTTGTTTGGAAACAAAGCCACGTGCAGCTGTCATCCGCCATCTTTGAGCATCGTGCTACCCTCTTTAGCTACTTACCTTTGAAATGTGGTACGTCATCCGCCATCTTGCATCGCAAACCTCAGTGCTGCACTCTATGTAGTGACGGCAAATTCCACGTGCTCTTGTTTGGAAACAAAGCCACGTGCAGCTGTCATCCGCCATCTTTGAGCACCATGCTGCCCTCTTTAGCTACTTACCTTTGAAATGTGGTACGTCATCCGCCATCTTGCATCGCAAACCTCAGTGCTGCACTCTATGTAGTGGCGATAAATTCCACGTGCTCTTGTTTGGAAACAAATTCACGTGCTATTTTCTGACAGCTGTCATCCGCCATCTTGCATCACAAACCTCAGTGCTACACTCTATGTGGTGGCGGCAAATTCTAAATGCTCTTGTTTGGAAACAAACCTATGCGATTTTTTGACAGCTTTCATCCACCATCTTTAATCACCGTGCTGCCCGGTGGCGGTAAATTCCACGTGCTTTACAAACCCATGTGCTTTTCTGACAGCTGTCATCCACCATCTTTAATCACCGTGCTGCCCGGTGGCGGCAAATTCCACGCGCTCTTGTTTGGAAACAAAGCTTTTAATCCAGAGAGAACAGTGCTGCCCGGTGGCGGTAAATTCCACGTGCTTTACAAACTTATATGCTTTTCTGACAGCTGTCATCCGCCCAGCAATTCTCTTTCTATATAATAATTTCGTGTGGCTATTTCTAGCCAAGTGCAGTCCTAGTCTTGTTGCATCAGGAAGGGTAACTGGCTAAATCCTGGTCTTTCAGCGTTAGGAAGGGCAACCGTTCGAAAACCATAGTGTATGATGTAAGAATCTAGATACTACCAGTTTTGCATCAGGAAGGACAGCTCAACAAATTCTTGTGATTTAAAAATCTTAGTCAGGAAGGGTATCCGGCTGTAAAACAATAGTTCGCGATACAGCGATTTAAAATCTAAGAAGTACATCTAGCTGTAAATCCCACGATTCTCGACAGATTCTTAATCCGAGTTCTTTGACGTCAGGAAGGGCAGCCGGTCGAAAACTATAGTGTATGATGTGAGAGGCTAGATACTGCCAGTTTTGCATCAGGAAGGGCGACTCAACAAATTCTTGCGATTTAAAATCTTAGTCAGGAAGGGCATCCAGCTGTAAAACAATAGTTCGTGATTTAAAATCTAAGAAGTGCATCTAGCAGTAAATCCCCGATTCTCGACAGATTCTTAATCCAAGTTGTCAGGAAGGGCAACCGGTCGAAAACAATAGTGTATGATGTAAGAGGCTAGATACTGCTAGTTTTGCGTCAGGAAGGGCAACTCAACAAATTCTTGCGATTTAAACTCTGTAAAACATATTTTTTATCCCCCAAGAGAATCGAACCCGAGACTGCCGGGTGAGAGGCAGGTACACTAAACCAAACTGTAGGAGCTAGCAATTCTCTTTCTATATAATAATTTCATGTAGCTATTTCTAGCCAAGTGCAGTCTAAAAAATAAATCCTAGTCTTGTTACATCAGGAAGGGTAACAGACTCTAGAACGAGGAAGAAATATTCTGGGATGTGTTTTTGAAGCATGCCTACACACACACGCGCACGCAAGCTGCATCCGGCTCGCTGGAATGTGTTTGCCTCAGCAGGGAACGAAGTCTGCCACACGCGTACAGTTCGCATTAAAATTATTAGCAGCTTCTCGAGCTGAACTCAAAGCCCTCACGACAATGTCCGACCTCAGTAGGCTGAAACTTGGTTTCTTCCGAACATTGCAACATAGCCTACTCCTACTGAAGAA
The DNA here is from genome assembly GCF_040414725.1 of Anabrus simplex. Taxonomy (NCBI): domain Eukaryota; kingdom Metazoa; phylum Arthropoda; class Insecta; order Orthoptera; family Tettigoniidae; genus Anabrus; species Anabrus simplex. The sequence goes on from NC_090265.1 coordinate 1,656,836,194, forward strand.
GCCTGCACAAGGCTTATTGCCTCCATCCGACAGATGAATCACCATCAACGTCTTGTACTCAAAAATCATTTTCGAAGGAGTCTGCACAAGGTTTAACACCCCCTATCAACAGCCCTTACTTAATGCTGGCTTTTTTTTGCACACCCCGCCTCTTAGATCATACACCATAGTTTTATACGACCGGTTGCCCTTCCTGACTAGGATTTTAAATCGATAACTAGATATCCCGACATAGCCTACTCCTACCGAAGAAGCCTGCACATAGCTTAACGCCTCCATCCGACAAATGAATCACCCTCAACACTCTTCAATCATTCTCGCTACTTCGGAAGATAGCGGGTTCGAACTAGAAGCCGTAAAAAATAGCAAATGCTAGGCGAGGGGCCTGCGCGATCTTCATTACATGATCTAGCCGGATGCCCTTCCCGACGGCATAAGTTGCCAGGATTTGAATCGCGTACCCTTCCTGACTAGGATTTTAAATCGATAACTAGATGTCCCGACATAGCCTACTCCTACCGAAGAAGCCTGCACATAGCTTAACGCCTCCATCCGACAAATGAATCACCCTCAACACTCTTCAATCATTCTCGCTACTTCGGAAGATAGCGGGTTCGAACTAGAAGCCGTGAAAAATAGCAAATGCTAGGCGAGGGGGCCTGCGCGATCGTCATTACATGATCTAGCTAAATGTAGTTTTAGCTCAATACCTACAGGTAAGGAATACCGCGTATGTAGCTTAGTACCCTCGAGAAGTCGAGGATCGCGCGCTAACTTTCCAAGGCTCGATCCGCTGAAGAACTCTTAAATTCTGACACCTCGGCATCAACAGGAGGTTCGATTCCGGCTTAAATACATCAGCCTGCGGGACTACAGGAAAGCTCTTGTTGCATAAACACTTCGTTCCGACTGTACTGCAGTTGTCAGCGATTTTTTCACATCCGCTTGGTAACAAGCAGCATATTTACTCGCTGCAGTCTGCGCGAAGTGCTCACAGTTCTCTGTATGCGTTTATTACGTACACACATCTCCCGTCTGCTGTGAATATTATTCTTCAGCCTTTATCTTAAGGTAAGGTAGAACTGTTAGTTACTTTTTTTTGCAAAGCAACTTCTACACTAGACATCTACATTCACATATGTTTGTTCTTTTTAGTTACCGTTCGAAAGTACGCATTTTATTCATCCGAGTAACAGTCTGCAGCACGTGCATTTTTTTAAAGGTATGTTTTCGAACTTTGAGTTGTAAAGATAACTAGGTTAGATGATGTACCCTACACTACATTCATATATGTTTCTTCTTTCTAGGTACGACCAGAATATTATCATTCGAGTTTCAGGCTTGAACGCACGCATTTTATTCATCCGAGTAACAGTTTGCAGCGCGAAGATTTGAAGGTATGTCTGACCTCTATTCGTTGAAACTTGGTTTCTTCTAAAACATCGTAACTTTAAGCTAATCATAAATAGTTGTTCTCTTCAATCCTCATACTATAGACGAGGTATAATTTCAAACACGCGCACATAGCTATGTCTGTCTTCAACAGGCTGAAAATTGGTTTCTTCTAAAACATCGTAACTTTAAGCTATTGATAAATAGTTGTTCTCTTTAATCCTCACGCTATAGACGAGGTGCGCACATAGCTATGTCTGCCCTCTACAGGCTGAAACTTGGTTTCTTCTAAAACATCTTAACTTTAAGCTATTGATAAATAGTTGTTCTCTTTAATCCTCATACTATAGACGAGGTATAATTTCAAACACGCGCACATAGCTATGTCTGTCCTCAACAGGCTGAAAATTGGTTTCTTCTAAAACATCGTAACTTTAGTCTATTGATAATTAGTTGTTCTCTTTAATCCTCACGCTATAGACGAGGTATAATTTCAAACACGCGCACATAGCTATGTCTGCCCTCAACAGGCTGAAACTTGGTTTCTTCTAAAACATCGTAACTTTAAGCTATTGATAAATAGTTGTTCTCTTCAACCCGCATACTATAGACGAGGTATAATTTCAAACACGCGCACATAGCTATGTCTGTCCTCAACAGGCTGAAAATTGGTTTCTTCTAAAACATCGTAACTTTAAGCTATTGATAAATAGTTGTTCTCTTTAATCCTCACGCTATAGACGAGGTATAATTTCAAACACGCGCACATAGCTATGTCTGCCCTCAACAGGCTGAAACTTGGTTTCTTCTAAAACATCGTAACTTTAAGCTATTGATAAATAGTTGTTCTCTTCAACCCGCATACTATAGACGAGGTATAATTTCAAACACGCGCACATAGCTATGTCTGCCCTCAACAGGCTGAAACTTGGTTTCTTCTAAAACATCGTAACTTTAAGCTATTGATAAATAGTTGTTCTCTTTAATCCTCACGCTATAGACGAGGTGCGCACATAGCTATGTCTGCCCTCAACAGGCTGAAACTTGGTTTCTTTTAAAACATCGTAACTTTAGTCTATTGATAAATAGTTGTTCTCTTTAATCCTCACGCTATAGATGAGGTATAATTTCAAACACGCGCACATAGCTATGTCTGTCCTCAACAGGCTGAAACTTGGTTTCTTCTAAAACATCGTAACTTTAAGCTAATCATAAATAGTTGTTCTCTTCAATCCTCCTACTATAGACGAGGTGCGCACATAGCTGTGTCTGTCCTCAACAGGCTGAAACTTGGTTTCTTCTAAAACATCGTAACTTTAGTCTATTGATAAATAGTTGTTCTCTTTAATCCTCACACTATAGACGAGGTATAATTTCAAACACGCGCACATAGCTATGTCTGCCCTCAACAGGCTGAAACTTGGTTTCTTCTAAAACATCGTAACTTTAGTCTATTGATAAATAGTTGTTCTCTTTAATCCTCACGCTATAGACGGGGTTAATTTCAAACACGCACACATAGCTATGTCTGTCCTCAACAGGCTGAAACTTGGTTTCTTCTAAAACATCGTAACTTTAGTCTATTGATAAATAGTTGTTCTCTTTAATCCTCATACTATAGACGAGGTTAAATTTCAAACACGCACACATAGCTATGTCTATACTCAACAGGCTGAAACTTGGTTTCTTCTAAAACATCGTAACTTTAGTCTATTGATAAATAGTTGTTCTCTTTAATCCTCACGCTATAGACGGGGTATAATTTCAAACACGCGCACATAGCTATGTCTGCCCTCAACAGGCTGAAACTTGGTTTCTTCCGAACATCGTAACTTTAAGCTAATCATAAATAGTTGTTCTCTTCAATCCTCATGCTATAGACGTGGTTAATTTCAAACACGCACACATAGCTGACCTCAACAAGCTGAAAGTTGGTTTCTTCTAAAACATCGTAACTTTAGTCTATTGATAAATAGTTCTTCTCTTCAATCCTCATACTATAGACGTGGTATAATTTCAAACTCACAGCAATGTCTGACCTCCATACATTGAAACTTGGTTTCTTCCGAACATCGTAACTTTAGTCTATTGATAAATAGTTATTTTCTTTAATCCTCATGCTATAGACGAGGTTCTTCGAGTTGCATGTTTGTAAAAGATAGCTAGGCTAGCTGTTAACAAACTAACTAACTAACTAACTAACTTTTGTAACCCTTTCATATCCGATCATCATTATGTGCGATGCAAGTGCTAACGCTACATTCATATATTTTTGTTCTTTTCTAGGTATATCAAGAGTTAACATCGACATTTATTCGAAAATCTAAAAAATAGTATTCCACTTTTTTGTAGAAAAACTATGGAGATGATTAACCAGCTAGGTCATCTTTCAACTTCAACTACCAAGCCGCTGACAAGTCTACTGCTAAATGAGCAATTTAAAGTGATTTCTCTACGAAGATTTAAAACGAAATTTAGAGAGAAGATGTTATACGTCTACAAAGACTTTCAAGTTTTTAACTAATAGATTTAGTGTGCTAACTGATTTAGAAATAGGAGAACTAAATCAACGTTCTATTTGCATTATATATCGCGGAATAGAGAACGAATCTTGTGTTATTAGTTTTGTTGATGTATAATATATTAGGAAACCACACCTGTTACACCTTACAAAGCTCTTAATGCGTGAATTATACTAAGCACTTCGAGGTATTTCTACATATTAGTTATATGCATATAGAATTTTAATACAAACATACATCTATACCCCTACCGTTGATAAAATGCAACAACTTTAGCTAACTTACACCCTTTAGTTAAAATGTTGTTCTATTACAGCAGCTTTAAAATATTATCTTTCGAATGTTACACTACACTGCTCGCAGAATAACATTGTAGATACCTGATGATTTTTTGATTTAACATGACGTAGGGAGAGATGAATGTTCTATACCTAACAAAGTAAAAGCGCTCTTGCAGATAACGTTTGATAAGGGTGTTACTTAATATCCTTCTCTCGAGTTGCAAGGTTAAAATCTAGAAAAAGCAGCTTTAAAGTATTATAGTGTTAGAATTTCTTCCTGTAAGCGTTGTTTTCGATATTAGTTATGAAACATTCCACAGCTTGAAGTGTAGCACTAACAGATAGATATTCCATTAGTATAATCTTTTGCTAACGTCCTCGTCAGTGCACTCAAGTTTAGAGCTTTCTTTAGGACTTTTAGTAGCCTTTTACGATTGTACAGCTTTAAAATAACAAGCTATTCACAGTCTTTATTCTTAAGTGCTACCTTATTAATATACATACACATACATCCTTAGTAAAACCCTAAATCTTCTTTAATTCCTTGTACTTTCTACTTCTCTAGTTGCTGAGGTCTCTGTGACGATAGAGGGTGTTTTTATTTAACATGACGCGTAAGGGCATCTACCCTCGTAAACGATGCCTCACACTGCTCGCAGGTGAACGTAGTAGACGCTTCTCCATGTTTCATTTTTAAATGTCGTGTAAGGGCATCTCGTCTTGTAAAAGTTACATCGCACTGCGAGTAGGGAAACATGACATTGCAACAGTATGACTTCTTTCCTCTATGACATTGCAACAGTATGACTTCTTTCCTCTATGACATTGCAACAGTATAATCATCTACTTCTATAATGATAGACATTGCAACAGTATGACTTCTTTCCTCTATGACATTGTAACAGTATGACTTCTTTCCTCTATGACATTGCAACAGTATAATCATCTACTTCGATAATGATAGACATTGCAACAGTATGACTTCTTTCCTCCATGACATTACAACAGTATAACCCTTTACTTCTATAATGATAGACATTGCAACAGTATGACTTCTTTCCTCTATGACATTGCAACAGTATGACTTCTTTCCTCTATGACATTGCAACAGTATGACTTCTTTCCTCCATGACATTGCAACAGTATAACCCTTTACTTCTGTTCAACAGTATGACTTCTTCCCTCTGTGACATCGCAGCAGTATGGCTTCTTTCCTCTGTGACATTGCAACCAGTATAACGTCTTACCTCTGTGACGATAGACATTGCAACAGTGTAGTCGCGTAAGCCTAGTGCTAACAAAGACTTTACATTAAGTACTACATTAATTACAAGAATGTAAACGCTCCCTAGTATGTGTTAGTAGGTGTTGCTAAAGACGCAACTTCTAGAAAAAAAAATCTTAGGAGTGTAGATGCTCACTAGTATGTGTAAGCCAAGTGTTAACAAAGACTTAACTTTAAGTACTACGTTAATCACAGGAATGTGAACGCTCCCTAGTATGTGTTAGTATGTGTCGCTAAAGATGCGACTTCTAGAAAAAAATCTTAGGAGTGTAGATGCTCACTAGTATGTGTAAGCACGCGTTACCGAAGACTTAATTTTAAGTACTACATTAATTACAGCAATGTAAACGCTTGCAAGTATGTGAGTTTTGTATCACTCGGTTTTAGTTATAGCATTGTTTACTACAGCATAACATCAACTAAAACTCATACATACAAGAATTGCATTATTAATTGTAAGATAAAGCATGTGTATATGATAATTACATCGCGAAGTAAAAGTACGTAAACATTACTACAAGTAAAATCATTCAGGATAAAACTTGTACATACGAGATGTAAATAAATAATGTAGAATTAACATATTCTTTTATTTTAGATTAGGTATTACCTTTACCTTCTCCCACTCCTTACTCTTAAAAGTTTTGTTTATTACTTGGGGTAGAAGAGTAAGTATGTTAAGAAAGAAAGTGTTTAGCAAATTCGTAAGTATGTTCTCATCTTAGAAGAGCAGCACTGTAAGTATGTTGAGAAGAGATTTTTTTCTAAACAGTATTCGATTCTAGTCTTGCAATGCAGTGTTCTACAACATCGAACTATAATATGTATATATGTTGTTGAACGGTAGTATGTGTTCAAGTCTAAACTTGCACACTCTTGCTTTTGCAATGTATGTTCGATAGAGATGCACCTTAACAGAAGAGGAGGATGAGCTGCTCAGTAAGTATATCGAGGAGAGAATTTTTGTTTTTCTAAACAGTTTTTGATTCTAGTCTTGCAATGCTGTGTTTTTAAACGGTAGTATGCGTTTAAGTCTGAACTTGCACACTCTCGCTTTTGCAATGCGTGTTCGGTAAAGATGTACCTTGGTAGAGTAAGTAAAGGTAAACGATGTTATAAGAGTTGCTATCTTGCGTAAGCTGTTCAGAATTCCAGTCTAATTTCTTTCTTAGAACAAAGGTATACCCTAGATATGTTGTAAACACATCAACCGATGTTCTGATCATATGTTGTATCAAGTACTCTCACCGCTCACCACCCTCTAGGACCCCGGTACCACCTAGGGGTGATGAGGTGAAAAACCTTATCCACCAGGGAGAGAGAAAAAGAGAGAGAGAAAAAAAGGACGAAGAGAGAGAGAGAGAGAGAGAGAGAGAGAGAGAGAGAGAGGGGGAGAGAGAGAGATAGAGACCCTGGTGAGAAGGTTGTTAGCGTGTCCGCCCCAAAATGGGAGTAATAGCGAACACGAGGAAGAAGATGGGCACAAGAAGAATAACACCGAAGTTCAAGCACAATTTAAAAACAAGAAATCATAGAAATAACTTACCGGAAGCAGCGAGGAAGACAACTAAAGGCCGTGGAAATTAATGCACAAGAAAAACAATGGCAGTGCTCCACCGAACGTGGCGAATGAAAACCAGCATTTACATGAAGTAAAAAAAAATTTAATGGAAGGGCAAAAGGTAGGTAACAAACCAAGTTATTAAGATGATAAAGCCTAAGTTTATTTTTAAAACGTAATGGCAAAATGTAAATAAAATCAACATAAGGTTGAAAAATGGAAAAGGAAATTAACAATAAGTAAAATAAATATACCCAGGTGGGGTTTTAAAGAAAATTAATTCATTACTAAATAACAATTAATGGAAAATAAATACTCATTAACAGATTAAAAATAGGGAACTTTATGAACACAACAAGAAAGAAAGGGTGACCTCCGTACCTAATAAAATGTGATCAGAAAACAACGGGAAACAAAATGACTTTCTTACATAAATGTTACCTTTAAATTAAATGTGATCGATCACGGATAGTTAAATAAATTTAAAAAAAAAATATTAAGTTAACAATTATTCAATAAAATGGATCTTCAACGCGGTCGCTTCTCATAATTACCAAATTTGAAATCGTTCAGTTACCACCAAGGACAGTTTCCAAGACAAACAGAATTTTACGTTAAAATACCTCCTCACGCGGGGCAAGGAAATGGTAACACAACATTAAAAGGAGGAGAAAATAAACAAATTAGTTTAAACAGTAAACGATACACTCGACCCCGAAATATATAATTCAAGATCCACACAGGCTCAACACGCCGGACAACAATTCACCCGACAACAATCCACACCCGAACCGTCGCCAAGGTAACCACTAAACAAAAACAAGGCCTCCTAATACACGGAGGAAAAACAGGCCAGAGAAAATAATTAAATCCACCCAAACCCCAGAAGGGGGGGGGGGGAAGAAAACATACCAAACGAATTAGAAAACAAAACACAGGAAAGCAAACAGAAAGCCGAAAGAGGTAAGGTTCGGTACCTTGGAGACTGTACCTTGGTTTACAAAGAAAGTTACAATTTAAAATGCCCAAGTAGATCAGTAAAATTTTAAATTAATAATTCCAATTTAGTTCATGGTGAACCTTCCACATTACTGTGATTAGTTGCCGAAACAGTTTTCCAGATTTTCGATACCACACACGCAAATAGGAATAAATTTAACGGCGAAGTCCAAATATTTATTATTATTATTATTATTATTATTATTATTATTATTATTATTTTTCGAGAAATTTTCGAAAATATCAAAATCCTCTTCAGGACGACGTTTAAAGTGTGTCAAACACTGGTACGTACCTTAGGTGATGAAGAAATGAGAAGAATTTTTAACCTGACATTGTTGACGAAGAAATACAGTCAAGCCACCGGGATCCAGACCTCGTTGTGAAGTATCCAGACGAAAAATAAATCCAAAAAACGCTCAGAAGAAAAGGCAGGAGGTCTTCAACTAGTTTACCTGGGGAAAATCCCCGTTAACATTCAATTTACGGTGGTTTCTTGGTACTCCAACACTCCATGACGCCGGACACAAATACACACCAGCTCAACATGGCTGCCTCAAGCGAACTGAGTATCGCGTCGGCCAGCTGGAAGCAGGCCAGTCTAGCCTGGTAGTCGACCGGCGGGCGCATGCGCAGTAATGCGCAACCAATCACAAGACCAGACAATGGCCCGCTGACTACAGTAACTTTAAAAAAAGGTATACTGGCGTAAGCCGTTTGACACAAATTATTCTAGGCCGCAGGGCCAGTTCAAAATGGTTATAATGGGGAGGCTCACATTATTTAATATTGTCTCAGTACAGTGTTCGATTCTAGTTTTGATCTTTTATTTAGTGATCTGAACACATCAATTAATGTTCTGATCACACGTTAAAGTTAACAACATCGAGTGCAGTGTTCGATTCTAGTCTTGTTATGATGCAAAACTGGCAGTATCTAGCCTCTTACATCATACGCTATTGTTTTCGACCGGTTGCCCTTCCTGACAACTCGGATTACCACCGGGCAGCACTGTTCTCTCTGGATTAAAAGCTCTGTTTCCAAACAAGAGCGCGTGGAATTTGCCGCCACCGGGCAGCACGGTGATTAAAGATGGTGGATGACAGCTGTCAGAAAAGCACATGGGTTTGTAAAGCACGTGGAATTTACCGCCACCGGGCAGCACGGTGATTAAAGATGGCGGATGATAGCTGTCAAAAAAGCGCATAGGTTTGTTTCCAAACAAGAGCATTTAGAATTTGCCGCCACCACATAGAGTGTAGCACTGAGGTTTGTGATGCAAGATGGCGGATGACAGCTGTCAGAAAATAGCACGTGAATTTGTTTCCAAACAAGAGCACGTGGAATTTATCGCCACTACATAGAGTGCAGCACTGAGGTTTGCGATGCAAGATGGCGGATGACGTACCACATTTCAAAGGTAAGTAGCTAAAGAGGGCAGCATGGTGCTCAAAGATGGCGGATGACAGCTGCACGTGGCTTTGTTTCCAAACAAGAGCACGTGGAATTTGCCGTCACTACATAGAGTGCAGCACTGAGGTTTCGGATGCAAGATGGCGGATGACGTACCACATTTCAAAGGTAAGTAGCTAAAGAGGGCAGCACGATGCTCAAAGATGGCGGATGACAGCTGTCAAAAAAGCATGTGGCTTTGTTTACCTCGCGCTAGTTAGGTTAAGTTGGTACCACGAAGGTTTAGGCCCATCAAGATGGCAGCACTGCCGATGACAGGTGACGCAAGAGGGCAGCACAGTGTTTAAAGATGGCGGATGACAGCTGTCAAAAAGCACGTGGCTTTGTTTACCACGCGCTAGTTAGGTTAAGTTGGTACCACTAAGGTTTAGGTCCGTCAAGATGGCAGTACTGAGGTTAGCGATGCGTTGTTGTCTGTCAAAAAACACGTGGCTTTGTTTACAAATCTGTCAAAAAGCACGTGGCTGTCAAAAAACACGTGGCTTTGTTTACCTCGCGCTAGTGAGGTTAAGTTGGCACTACTGAGGTTTAGGCCCGTCAAGATGGCAGCAGTGAGGTTAGCGATGCGTTGTTGTCTGTCAAAAAGCACGTGGCTGTCAAAAAACACGTGGCTTTGTTTACCTCACGCTAGTTAGGTTAAGTTTGTACCACTGAGGTTTAGGCCCGTCAAGATGGCAGCAGTGAGGTTAGCGATGCGTTGTTGTCGATGACAGCTGTCAAAAAGCACGTGGCTTTGTTTACAAATTCAAATCTCCCGCCAAAATTCAAATTTCCCGCCAAAATTCAAATTTCCCGCGCCGCGGGCGGAGGAGGAGGCCGCCGAACTCTCCCATTATACTACTCACACGGCTTATTTCGCGATATTTTACATCGCACTGATGTGTTTTTCGTCTATGACACAACACTTCATACACTGATATCCAAGTTCACTCCTAACGTGTGAGTACTGCGGCTACACAAATGACAATGGGATACTGTATCTAAGTCACGGTTCTACTTATAGCATCCGGACAAAATGGTCAGGGGGGAGGTAAATCATGCTCCTGCTCAAAATGAATGTTCGGTAATCGGAATCTTTCAGCGACGTGAAAACAATCAAATTATAGCTCGCAACCCCAACTTTCTACTGATCACATATAAAACCAAAGCGATCAGTGGGTCATTCACAATCTCAAAAGCGTCCTTTTAGAAATTCACGGGTCATGATTCATCACGCATGACCTCCCACTTTTTTCCACACGTTATCAGATTTCAGCAGTCATCTTTAATCTGCGTACCACTGTATGACAGGCGTCATTACCGATCCACTATTCAAGTATTGCATGTATATGCATCAACAATTAGCATTAAATACATGTGTTCGAATGAGACCTGACTCATACATTTCCAAAAATTATTTAATGTGAAGGTGTTCTTCTTCTTCCTCTTTTTAGTAAATTATGGTAAAGTGACACCAATGAATGCGGTGTTGAATTACAAAAGGACATTTATTTTTCAAGAGATAACACACCTTCATTAAGCGCAGTCTCCAGCAACCTACATCTCCACGCGTAGCGTCATCTTTCCTTCTCGCTCACACGAAAAGAGAGGGCGATTTCAAGGTCCAGCGGTAATGCGCTATCTTTTTCTCGTTACAGCGCATAAAACTGCTCCCTTCGGGCTGGGTTATCGCGAATCACACCTCGGTTAGGCAAATAGACTGCTAATTACTACGTTATATGTCACAGAATGTTGCGGAAAACGGCATATATAATTGACTAGACCTCCTAACATGCCTATGGCATGGTGATAACGGTCACAGTAAGTAAGTAAGTAGGTAGCTAAGTAAGTAAGTAAGTAAGTAAGTAAGTAAGTAAGTAAGTAAGTAAGTAAGTAAGTAAGTAAGTAAGTAAGTAAGTATTTATTTCTGCTACAAGTGGCTAACAACCGGTGGCAGCATAAAATGCACAATAACAAATAAGTATACAATAAAATGAAATGAATAAGCTACACTATACTGATTCTGGGTGCCCAGCGAAATTAAAAGTAATAATGGCCATGACCCCTTGTATGAAACTGATATTAAAGATATTACCAATAATGCTTATGCTAACGATAAATTTGAGAAAGTATTAATAAAAACCTTTTAATTAGTAACATAAGAATTAAATTCAACCACCGTATTTCCGTAATGATAATAGCAATAATACCGTAAGAATAGTAATCTGAGTAATAAATATCAATTGTAATAATGAAGTAAAAATAGTAAAAGTAGTAGTTAACAACAAAATCCTTAATTATACAATAGGTTGATATCAATAAAATAACATTACTACTGATAAAATGGCGTATGACTTTTAGTGCCTGGAGTGTCCGAGGACAAGTTCGCCTCGCCAGATGCATGTCTTTTGATTTGACACCCGTAGGCGACCCGCGCGTCGCGATGAGGATGAAATTATGATGAAGACGACACATACACCCATCCCCAGTGCCAGCGGAATTAAACAGTTATAGTTAAAATTCCCGACCCTGCCGGGAATCGAATACGGGACCCCTGTTCCCAAAGGCCAGCACGCTAACCATTTAGCCATGGAGCCGGACAATACTACTGATAATTAAGTTGAGATAAAACTGTATATGTCAATGGTCTATCTGGAGCATCAAGGCCTATAACTCCATGGTCACACAATTTGTTATACAATACCATTTTATATCACGGCTTTGTGTAACAGAAACAGATGGAGAAAGAAAGCAGTCAGACATTGACAAATGCGTAGGTAATTACAGATTTAGTGTCCGTCATTTACGAACTTTTACTTTTCACTAGCACTAATGATCTTCTTAAGCGTTTCGATACCGGGAGGGAATCTATCAATATACCCTCACTCCGTATGAGGCTGAGATCCGGAAGGAGTAGGTCGTGGAGAACTAGAGTTTAAGTTTTGAAATGCGGAAAATCACTTCTATCATGGCTGAGACTTGAATTCTTAGCTGCTTCTCAATGCAGTTATGCCACTTGAGGCTGATAGCATACCGCCGTTTCAGTTAATCGGACCATCCTCAAATTAGTGACAGAGTCTGGAAACGAACTATGTCTAGCAGTTCTAACAGAACTTCTCTGTTTTCTCAAATGTTTACTTGTGTTAAATTTAGAAAGAATAATTCAGAGGTGTACATGTTTACCCTAACCATTTGTCTTTCTGTCATTTCATTTCTAATTTTCGATTCATTCTTCTTTTTGAAAATCTCGAATATGTATATTCACTAATTCGAACTTAGGATTCTATTTTGTTTGTCTATCAGCCTGGATCTCTATTCGTCCATTTGTCAAAGTATCATACCAAAATTCCTTAGCATTGATTGACATGAAATTTATGTAGAAGGCATGTTGTTGTTGTTTGAGTCATCAGTCCATAGACTGGTTTGATGCAGCTCTCCATGCCACCCTATCCTGTGCTAACCTTTTCATTTCTACGTAACTATTGCATCCTACATCTGCTCTAATCTGCTTGTCATATTCATACCTTGGTCTACCCCTACCGTTCTTACCACCTACACTTCCTTCAAAAACCAACTGAACAAGTCCTGGGTGTCTTAAGATGTGTCCTATCATTCTATCTCTTCTTCTCGTCAAATTTAGCCAAATCGATCTCCTCTCACCAATTCGATTCAGTATCTCTTCATTCGTGATTCGATCTATCCATCTCACCTTCAGCATTCTTCTGTAACACCACATTTCAAAAGCTTCTATTCTCTTTCTTTCTGAGCTAGTTATCGTCCATGTTTCACTTCCATACAATGCCACGCTCCACACGAAAGTCTTCAAAAACATCTTTCTAATTCCGATATCAATGTTTGAAGTGAGCAAATTTCTTTTCTTAAGAAAGCTCTTCCTTGCTTGTGCTAGTCTGCATTTTATGTCCTCCTTACTTCTGCCATCGTTAGTTATTTTACTACCCAAGTAACAATATTCATCTACTTCCTTTAAGACTTCATTTCCTAATCTAATATTTCCTACATCACCTGCCTTCGTTCGACTGCACTCCATTACTTTTGTTTTGGACTTATTTATTTTCATCTTGTACTCCTTACCCAAGACTTCATCCATACCATTCAGCAACTTCTCGAGATCTTCTGCAGTCTCAGATAAAATAACAATATCATCGGCAAATCTCAAGGTTTTGATTTCCTCTCCTTGGACTGTGATTCCCTTTCCAAATTTCTCTTTGATTTCCTTTACTGCCTGTTCTATGTAAACATTGAAAAGGAGAGGGGACAAACTGCAGTCTTGCCTCACTCCTTTCTGGATTGCTGCTTCTTTTTCAAAGCCCTCGATTCGTATCACTGCAGACTGATTTTTATACAGATTGTAGATAATTCTTCGTTCTCGGTATCTGATCCCTATCATCTTCAGAATCATAAATAGCTTGGTCCAATCAACATTATCGAATGCCTTTTCTAGATCTACGAATGCCATGTACGTGGGCTTGTCCTTCTTGATTCGATCCTCTAAGATCAGACGTAAAGTCAGGATTGCTTCACGTGTTCCTACATTTCTTCTGAAGCCAAATTGATCTTCTCCCAACTCAGCTCCAACTTGTTTTTCCATTCTTCTGTAAATAATACGTGTTAAAATTTTGCAGGCATGAGATAGTAAACTAATGGTGCGGTAGTTTTCACACCTGTCAGCACCGGCTATCTTGGGAATAGGTATAACAACATTCTTCCGAAAATCGGATGGGACTTCTCCTGTCTCATACATCTTGCACACTAAATGAAATAACCTTGCCATGCTGGTTTCTCCTAAGGCAGTCAGTAATTCAGAGGGAATATCATCAATTCCAGGTGCCTTGTTCCTATTTAGGTCACTCACAGCTCTGTCAAACTCTGACCTCAAAATTGGGTCTCCCATTTCATCAGCATCAACAGCCTCTTCATGTTCCAGAACCAAATTATCTACACCTTTACCTTGATACAACTGTTGGATATGCTCCTGCCATCTTTCTGCTTTGTCTTCTTTCCCTAGAAGTGGCTTTCCATCTGAGCTCTTAATATTCATGCACCTAGATTTCCTTTCTCCAAAGGTTTCTTTGATTTTCCTGTATGCAGCATCTACCTTTCCCAGGACCATACAGCCTTCGACATCCTTGCACTTCTCCTTCAGCCATTCTTCCTTAGCTACCTTGCACTTTCTATCCACTTCATTCTTTAATCGCCTGTATTCTTTTCTGCCCTCTTCCTTTCTAGCATTGGGAATAAACATGGGTTACAATTACAACTAAGTTTCTAGGAATAGGCGGAGATATTTCGAGGAGGGGGTGGGGTTCTAACCAGTGTTGCCAACCCATAAATATTTTATTCGCTAAATTTTAGTTGAAAAGCCGCTACATTCCGCTAACTTTCGAATTGAAAAAAATTGCATATACCAGTTGTTTTAAAGAAGGAGATTAACTCAAAACTCACCAGTTTCAGAACAGTAGTTCATCATCTTCTTCTCCCCGCACTGCCGCATATGCTCTGAAGCAGATGTGCTGCGTTGAGGTCCTGTGGTCTCATATGAAGCCACATGGTACTATTCTTTTTCCAAATATATGCTGGCAGTTCACAGTAGCAAAGCACATACGGAAATTTTCAAATCTATTTCGAAAGTTATTTTCACTTTCATTACTGTTTTCATTGCTTGTGATAAATGCGGAAATAAATAATGGCAAACAATTTCGCATTTATATTGCACTGCCAATAGACGCACTGTCCGTATTTGGGATCATTGGGAAGCTCAACCAACTAGTCTTTTAAAGTTTAGTTTTTTAATCACTCTTTACGGAATATCTGACTACTTTTTAACCTTTTCTTTCGACATATGGACGTACCGTACCAAAGAGAACATGCTGTCAAAAGAAACACGTTATCAAACATGATACAACTCGGATCATCAAGAGTACAGTAACGATTGTAACAAATTCTGACTGAGGCTGTGGTCCAGAGCTGGTCTAGAAAACGAGTCGTAGTATGCAGCATAAGTTCAATACAACGGGAATAGGTAGACTATTATGCCGTAGTAAGTTCTATATTACTTTTTTCACCTGATGATGAAAGGTGTTATTGTCATCGCTGAAAATCGCAAAAAAAAAATTGAAAATCCGTCAAAAATTCCCCTGTCCACTAATGGAAAATTTACCCGCTGTTCCATTTAAAATCCGCCAAATTTGGTTTTCTTAACGCAATTACCCACACCTAGCATGCCTAAAATACAAAGGACGCATTCGTAATTACCATAAAGCCTACGGTCCGATCTGAATTAAAATAGTTCAGTAGATAGAGGGGTGTAAAGAACTACAAATTGAGCATCCATTCGACTATGGAAGATGACTACTAGTGGAGTGAATATGTCAAAGTGGGAGGGGTGTTCCCTTTTCATAGCGAAATCCATTAGTCGATTATATAAGGCGTTTCACCCTGCACATTTAGGCTTATTCTACATCATTCATTGTGTGGTTCACGTCACAGCGCAGACTAAGTGTATCTTCTACAGTCAACTTGTGATAGTGTGCGTAATACTTATATCAAGTACGGGTGGTCAGTTCTACTCTTGTGCTAGAGTGAATACAATATATTATTGTGATATTCTATACAGGCTAAATAAATGAATTTCATTTAGAGACCGGGTCCAGCTATCTGTAGTCGTCAGTGTGTAGTAATACAGTGAGTACGGAGAGCTACAGGTTAGTGTGCTATAGTTCGCCCATGTGAAATCATCAGATGCTATAAACGCTACCAAATAAATGTAGTCATATTAACCAGGAATGAGTAAGTGGAAAGTGACGCTGAGTTTGGAGGATAGGTAAATTCTCAAGTATCGCTATATGTAGTGAACGGGGCGCGAGTGGCGATCTTCAGGGCCATTAATCGTACTTGTGGTAGTCCATCTAGAGACTAGGCGTGGTCACTAACATTATCGCATTTATCTCGAAGTCAGATAAACAGTATTTTAAATAACGTGACTTACATTTGTGCTCACATATACGTGCGTGTCCAAAGAACCCATTACCTACATCTGCGAGATCGCTCGTATGTGCCAGCGGTATTCCTGAGTGGAAGGATAGCATAGGATCCCAACGGCTTGGAGGTAGCAGTTTCCAGTACATCATGGAGTCAACGCCGAGCCAGATGAACCCAGGACCTTCTACCAGCGAGATGGTGGTCATGGATAACTAAATCTATATGGGTATCGCCAGATGACAGCAGGTTACACGCCGAAATGATAAGTACATTCCAATGATATCTCAGCATGAAAATCCTTCAAAGGTCGCATTAATATGATAATTTGTCCGGCCCTGCGTTGTAGGGGCAACGCGTCCGCCTGTCACCCAGCGGCCCCGGCTTCGATTCCCGGCCGGGTCAGGGTTTCTTAATTGTACATGATCAATATCCCTGGCTTGGAGACTGGGTGTTTGTGTCGTCCTTAACGTTACTTTCCTCACATTCAACACATTACACTTCCGCAATTTACAAATACACGCAGGTTCATAACATATGGTCAAAGTAGGGGCAAAAGATCTCCTTAGGTCGATGCCCCGAATAAATAGCATTTAAAAAATGATGATTTACCTTTGTAGATAAATTCAGCAGCATGCATTTTGATTTCATGTATAGTGTGTAGGTAGCGAGATATACGATTCTCAAAGAGGTACAGTTGTTTGTTATTAGCTTTATTTGTCTTGTTTTCTAGGTGATTAGTGGTTAGTCACCAAAGCTATCCCCGGGAATATGCATGAATTAGTATTTACTGCCCTATATTTGTTATGTGTGTTCAGTGAATCACTCGTAGATGGGTGCATTTAAATAATTCGGCTGATTTCTATGAATTTCCATTTTAAATCAGCTGATAGGATCTTCTTAAGTTCCGATTATTAATTATCCAGGTGCTTAACAAATTAAAATCTTGCATGGTTATAGAAATCCTCCCTTAGTTTAAGAATTCTGATCAATGAAGAAAGAAAACGATGACTCGAGGTGCGAAATAATGATCTAGAATGATACGCGAGTATATGTAATTTTATACTTTAATTCCCTTTCGGTAAATGTCATCTTAATATATTCTAGAAGGTATTTGAATAGTGTGGATAATCTGTTAGAAATTGAGGGCGAGAGAGAAAATACGTGAAGATATGTAAGACATGTGATGATAAAAATAATAATCTATATATATAAAAGCAAGTCGGGCTGGAGCGATGTATATATAAATATTTAAAAATGAAAAAAGACGTGAATTAATGAGGCACTTCCAGAAATCTCAGAAATTTGAAACTTGGTACGGGGGAAACTGATGACCCCAGGATCGCTAGAAAAATCGGAAATTCTCAAAATTCCCTGAAGGGGGCACGCTGGGGGGCTCAAATTTTGGGCTCAGCATAAGAACACAGTCGTATAGTATATCCAAAACGATAACCTATAGGTTTCGTGGGCTTAAAAATTTTTGGGAATTTCTTCATTTTTATCCCCCATCCCCCCAAATCAAGATGGCGGCACAACCTGCCAGACGAGGTAGACAATTGAAATTTGGTGAAATTATAGCTTTTCGTCCCTAACCGACGGGAAAATTCCAAGATGTTCAAATTTTTCACTTTTTACCCCCAAAGATATCGAAATATGGAGGCAATTTTAATGACTGTGCGGACATTGCTTTTGAGCTATTTTTTGGCTAAACGGTAAGTCGTATCACAAAACGGATGGCACAATGTCTCTTCAATTCGGAGTGATCTACAACTTTGCTCCTGTGAAATTTTGTCTTATCTATCTCCCTTATACGTTAAATTTGGCCGTATTTCTGGATTGTTCGTAAATTTGGTGAATTTTACAAGTATATTTCATTGTTTGACACACTTATAAGAATGATAGGGTCATCACGTTGGGTGCGCACATTTTTACTATTAAGGGACATATGTGGACCAAATTTCATGATTCTAGCTTATACATAAGTAGGCAAAAAGTAATGTAAAATGTTATAAATGTACCCAAATTTCACCCTATTCAATATTTGAACTCAATTTACCCCCTAATATGGGAGATATGAGGATATAGTTTAGAAACAAACATGTAGAGCGATAAATGAGGCGTCTGATGGCGCAAACCGTTTCCTAATATCATAAACCGTTTAGGAGATATGAATCTCGAAGTGGAAGTCTGCACTTTTCAACGTGCTCATGCTTATCCGTCATCTATATATATAAAAGCAAGTCGGGCTGGAGCGATGTATATATAAATATTTAAAAATGAAAAAAGACGTGAATTAATGAGGCACTTCCAGAAATCTCAGAAATTTGAAACTTGGTACGGGGGAAACTGATGACCCCAAGATATGGCCAGAAAGTTCGTCTTATCGTACGATCCGTTTTTCGATTTGATGTACCGTTTAGCAGGAGTTATTATGTAAATGATGGTTAACATTCTTATACTTCCGTATGACGACTATATTCTTTCATTGACGTCGATTTGTAGCAATCTAGAAAGGGTTTGTCTGCCATTGGTATTAAATACATTGCAAATCGATAGTGACTGTCAGAAGGAGGACTTCCGCTATTGTTTTCAGTCCTCCCCACATCGACTTTGACAGGCAATAAGAATGGGGTCGTCCTACATCTCTTGTGCACTATTTTAATACATAATTCCCTTCTCGATTCGACTAGCAGAACTCTAGGGAGCGTGTCTTCCATTATAAATAAATTGACCCATCTAAAATGTGACTGACGATAGGCATAGTGGCCTGCTATTATAATGGAATCTCACCCACTCGGTGTGACTGGCAGGAAGCTGACTGGCATTAGAAAATGCGTCTGCCATTATAAAGATAAGAACGCAACTCACTTTTGACTGGCAGTAAGGAAGGTCCTTGCAAATATAATAAAAGTTCCTCAACTGTAATCTATCTGGAAGTAGAAAATGGGGTCTGCCATTGTAATGAAACCTCCCCAAATCGATTTTGGCCGCGCACTAGGCAATGGGGTCTGCCGTTAAATGAAAATTACTTTCTTCGTTGTGAATTGCAGTAAACAAGTGGACTTGCCGTTATCATCGCAATTCCGCAAATCACACTTTCATTGGAAACAACGTCTGTGGTTTTCACAATACTGATTCTCAGATAAAGCCAAGACAAACCCAATTTAAAAATCTTATTCACTTAATGTGCACTAATTTACTTCGATATCCGTATACAATGTAGAGTACCGTAGCGAAGCACGGGTACATTTGCTAGTTGTTGTATAAGCCAATAGTGTAATTTGCTGAGGCATTGGAAGATAGTGAATGATACGTGAATGATGCCCATGGAGGGTAGTATGCCTGGAAAATATGCGATAGATGAATTAATAATTAATCCTTTATTCCGGATAGAATTGTGTAAATCCGCTCAGCTGTTTCTAGCCAGGGCGTGTTTCCCGTGGCTAGTGATATATGGCTTCAGAGTAGAGGTGTGAAAGGAAGATGAGGCTCCAGACCTTTCCGTGTTTATTTCTTAAGGGCTTTGTCCTCAAGCATGTAGTGCCTCTGACCTGCAGGGATAGTCTCGCCCATTTAGAACACAGTACTTAAACATTCGCTTCCATCGTAGTTTGTCTTTACCACTGGAAGGAAGGCTTTGTGTTTAATAAGCCGATAGTTGATGGACTGTTCCAATTAGGGTATTAAAATAAAATCGTAGTTAGGGAATTTCGGCTAGCACCTCGAAGTCAAGAAACGGGATGGCCTAGGGAGCGGTGATAAGGGAACAGGGAACTGGAAATCAAGTAGGGATGACATAAAATTGTTAGTGTTGAACTGTAGAAGTATTGTAAGGAAAGGAATAGAATTAAGTAATTTAATAGATATATATTTGCCAGATATTGTAATAGGAGTTGAATCATGGCTGAGAAATGATATAATGGATGCAGAATTTTTCTCACGGCACTGGAGTGTGTATCGTAGAGATAGGATAGGAAGGGTGGGAGGGGGAGTGTTCATTCTGGTGAAAGAAGAATTTGTAAGCTACGAAAAAGTTAAAGATGAGACAAATGAAATTCTAGGTGTAAGGCTCATTTCTAAAGATAATAGGCAACTTGATATATTTGGAGTGTACAGATCGGGAAAGGGTAGCACTGACGCGGATTCGGAATTATTTGATAGGATAGTCAGCTATGTGGGAAACGACATGGAAAGAAATGTGATTGTAGCGGGAGATCTGACTTTGCCAGATGTCAATTGGGAAGGAAATGCGAACGACAGGAAGCATGACAAACAAATGGCAAATAAGTTAATATGGGAAGGACAGCTGATTCAGAAAGTGATGGAACCAACCAGAGGGAAAAATATCCTGGATGTCGTGCTGATAAAACCAGATGAGCTCTATAGGGAAACTGAAGTAATAGATGGTATTAGTGATCATGAAGCTGTTTTTGTGGTAGTTAAAAATAAATGTGATAGAAAGGAAGGTCTTAAAAGTAAGACTGTTAGGCAGTACCATATGGCTGATAAAGCAGGCATGAGGCAGTTTCTAAAAAGTAACTATGATCGGTGGAAAACGGTAAATAAAAATGTAAACAGACTCTGGGATGGGTTTAAAGAAATTGTTGAGGAATGAGAAAACAGGTTTGTACCATTAAGGGTGGTAAGGAATCGTAAAGACCCACCTTATTATAATAGAGAAATAAAGAGACTAAGAAGGAGGTGCAGACTTGAAAGAAATAGAGTTAGAAATGGCTGTGGAAGTAAGGAGAAATTGAAGGAACTTACTAGAAAATTGAATCTAGCAAAGAAGGCAGCTAAGGATAACATGATGGCAAGCATAATTGGCAGTCATACGAATTTTAGTGAAAAATGGAAGGGTATGTATAGGTATTTTAAGGCAGAAACAGGTTCCAAGAAGGACATTCCAGGAATAATTAAGGAACAAGGGGAGTGTGTATGTGAGGATCTTCAAAAAGCAGAAGTATTCAGTCAGCAGTATGTAAAGATTGTTGGTTACAAGGATAACGTCCAGATAGAGGAGGAGACTAAGGCCATAGAAATAAAATTTACATATGATAACAATGATATTTACAATAAGATACAAAAGTTGAAAACTAGAAAAGCGACTGGAATTGATCAGATTTCTGGGGATATACTAAAGACAATGGGTTGGGATATTGTACCATATCTGAAGTACTTATTTGATTATTGTTTGGTCGGAGGAGCTATACCAGATGAATGGAGAGTTGCTATAGTAGCCCCTGTGTATAAAGGAAAGGGTGATAGACACAAAGCTGAAAATTACAGGCCAGTAAGTTTGACATGCATTGTATGTAAGCTTTGGGAAGGCATTCTTTCTGATTATATTAGACATGTTTGTGAAATTAATAACTGGTTCGATAGAAGGCAATTCGGTTTTAGGAAAGGTTATTCCACTGAAGCTCAACTTGTAGGATTCCAGCAAGATATAGCAGATATCTTGGATTCTGGAGGTCAAATGGACTGTATCGCGATTGACCTGTCCAAAGCATTTGATAGGGTGGATCATGGGAGACTACTGGCAAAAATGAGTGCAATTGGACTAGACAAAAGAGTGACTGAATGGGTTGCTATATTTCTAGAAAATAGATCTCAGAGAATTAGAGTAGGTGAAGCTTTATCTGACCCTGTAATAATTAAGAGGGGAATTCCTCAAGGCAGTATTATCGGACCTTTATGTTTTCTTATATATATAAATGATATGAGTAAAGGAGTGGAATCGGAGGTAAGGCTTTTTGCGGATAATGTAACTTATTTATCACTCTATAGAGAATAACAAGATTGTGAGCAACTGCAACGTGACCTCGAAAATGTTGTGAGATGGACAGCAGGCAATGGTATGTTGATAAACGGGGTTAAAAGTCAGGTTGTGAGTTTCACAAATAGGAAAAGTCCTCTCAGTTTTAATTACTGCGTTGATGGGGTGAAAGTTCCTTTTGGGGATCATTGTAAGTATCTAGGTGTTAATATAAGGAAAGATCTTCATTGGGGTAATCACATAAATGGGATTGTAAATAAAGGGTACAGATCTTTGCACATGGTTATGAGGGTGTTTAGGGGTTGTAGTAAGGATGTAAAGGAGAGGGCATATAAGTCTCTGGGAAGACCCCAACTAGAGTATGGTTCCAGTGTATGGGACCCTCACCAGGATTACCTGATTCAAGAACTGGAAAAAATCCAAAGAAAAGCAGCTCGATTTGTTCTGGGTGATTTCCGACAAAAGAGTAGCGTTACAAAAATGTTGCAATGTTTGGGTTGGGAAGAATTGAGAGAAAGAAGAAGAGCTGCTCGACTAAGTGGTATCTTCCGAGCTGTCAACGGAGAGATGGCGTGGAATGACATTAGTAGACGAATAAGTTTGAATGGCGTTTATAAAAGTAGGAATGATCACAATATGAAGATAAAGTTGGAATTCAAGAGGACAAACTGGGGCAAATATTCATTTATAGGAAGGGGAGTGAGGGACTGGAATAACTTACCAAGGGAGATGTTCAATAAATTTCCAATTTCTTTGAAATCATTTAGGAAAAGGCTAGGAAAACAACAAATAGGGAATCTGCCACCTGGGCGACTGCCCTAAATGCAGATCAGTATTGATTGATTGATTGATTGATTGATTGATTGATTGATTGATTGATTGATTGATTGAAGGCGTCGTTCGATACCCGACTGGTATCGAAGTCCTTGGATTGATACCAGAAGACCTCAGTAGGATCACAGATTTTGGAGAGCATTGGAGTGTATTTATTGTCTTGTTTACAGGGATAATACTCCACCATATTATGCATTTTACTTGTTTGTGCTTTGTACAATTGTATGATGATTTATTTTGGCGTTACAGGCTTACCAGCGTTGTAATGTTCGCATTGTAAATATTAGTAATAAGTTGTTACCCCTAGAGACACGTATATTCAGTAGCGTGGTAATGTGTAATGTGATACACTGAAGAAAATGGAAATTGCAACACCCAGAAAGAGTGGTGCTACATTGCTGCAATTGAACATGCAGGACGAGTGTTTCGTTGTTAATCGATTATTACATTTTCAGGTCCCTCTTACCGCAAGTTTGGATAACAATCAATACACGATGTGCCCACCACGAGCTGCAATACATTGATGAATTCGTCGAGGCATGGAGTCAATATGGCCCTGGATCGCTTCCTGAGGAATTGTGGCCCATGCTTGCTGCACTGCACGGGTCAGTTGTTCCAGAGTTGTGGGTGGCTGAGGACGGTTGGCCAGTTGTCGACCCATCATGTCCCACACATGCTCAATAGGACTGAGGTCCGGGGATCTGGCGGGCCATTCTAAGGTTGTGATGTCGTGAAGAGCTTCTCTGGAGATGCGTGCAGTGTGATCCCGGGCATTGTCCTGCTGAAACATCCCATTAGAAATGTTCGCCAACATAAGGACAACCACTGGATTGAGTACCCTATCAACGTACTGTTGAGCAGTCATAGTGACCTCATCAAGCACAAATTGTGATTTCACATTAAAGCCAATAGCTCCCCAGACCATAATGCTTGGTGTTGGCCCTGTGTACCTCTCGACAATAAGATCTGGGCGGCCCCTCTCTCCGGTAAGTCGACGCACACGATTCTGGCGATCACTGCGGGCAAGACAGAAGCGCGATTCATCACTAAAGACGACCTTATGCCATTCGTCGACCCACGTCGATCTTTCTCGACACCAGGCCAGCCTTACACGTCGCTGTTGTGGGGTCAATGGAACACCTTCTACAGGGACACGGGCTCGTAAGCCAGCTGCACGTAGGCGATTACCAACTGTGAGTTGTGTAACGTGAGGTGTCACAGCTGCTCGAATTTGCGCTGCTGTTGCACGGGATTTCATCCGGGCCATCCGAATGATGCGGCGATCCTCTCTCACAGTTGTCTGTCGCGCTGGGCCTGTGCCAGGTCTACGAGTGTTTGTACCTTCATTTGACCACTGCTTCCTTACACGCTGTACCTTAGATGCCTGTCGGCCAACACGTGCAGCGACAGTCCTTAGCGATAATCCAGCCTCACACAGCCCAATTATCCGAGCCCTCTCAAACGGGGACAGTTGTTGATAGCGTGCTCTTCTCTGTCGTCGAGGCATGTTTGAAGGGGAACACTTCTATGCACAGACTGCAAGTCAACTACGCTACACCACTGGAACTGATTTCTCCGCGACCAATCACGTGGGGAGACCTGTAGCAACAATCCAATGGGTCTGAAACTTTGATCGTTTACATACCTGCATGGCATCGTTCCATACCTTGAAAATCAACACAAACGACCGATGCCTTCATGGTGTTGCAATTTCCATTTTCTTAAGTGTATTATAGGAACCATTAATGATAGGTGACTGCGAAATTTTCATGACGAGGTTATTTTTTTATGTAATAAGGAATGTATTCGTCAAATACATCGAAATTCACGACATAAGAGAGTAAAATACTCGAAGTGCCACTGTCTTCATGTAATTTATGTGTTCTTTCGCAATACAGTGGATACCCAAATGATATCATTATTAATGTGAAAGGGAAATGTCCTTCATATGTGACATTGAATATGTAATATATGCAGTGTTGAGTGGCTTCAGCTTGGGAATGTCAGAATGCAATTCAACAGTGTATAATGAACTCGTAAAGACATTAAATGGCAATATCCATACGATAAATTAAATGTAGTAGCTGTTGAAAATTGCCACGCAGCAATTATTTGGTACCTCGAGTGTGTGTGTCTGTGTGTGTAATTTTTCACCAATGGCCTCTCAGTGAACAAAACTGTGTTTTGAAGTTGGTAAAAATCCAATATCATTTCTTAGATAAATGTATTTCTCTTACTGTAGTGCCCTACTTTCAAGATATTTATGTTACATGCCTACTTTTTTCTCAACCATGACCCATACGCTCTCGAGCGTAGCCGTTGATCTGAATCAAAGTAGGGAAGATGGAACTTCGATGCCCGGGTTTGAGCCTCCGAAGTTCTTCACCCATAAGATCTCAACATATGTGTGAAGCAGGATTTTATACTTAGTACTCTGTTGATGCCCGGGACAGCTACAATATAAAGCGTGTGAAAAAGCGGAGGACTAACAATTAAACTATTACCTGAGGCCGCGTACGGTTAAAGTTGGTTCTATAAGAAAACTACGTAACATACTAAAAATCAAAAGGATATCGTCGTTGACGGGACAAAACCTCCTATGTGATAATATTTTTGGAGGTATACTGACCCGCAATCCACACATTATGAAGAGCGAGAATCCCTTGACAATTTTCACACAATATTGCACCTTAAATGACAGAAACTTACCGGCCAAAGTTCTATGCTAAAGTATTTCACATAGGAGGTTTTGTCCCAGCAGCGACGATATTTTCATACAGTTTTAGATGGTCAATATTGAAGAAAAATAGAATTCAAGGAAACTAGAAATCAATTTTATATTTAAAATTTTAGAATAATGAAGTAATAGCCAATAAGTATACTATCTCACTATTTTCATTTCGAGTCTATAAATTCATCTTGGATTTTATTTCAAGTAAAATTAGATTTCCTTTTGTCACTCATCGATCTTTGGCAACAAGTGACAGAAGAACCCGTAACACCTGAGACCAGAAGAATCTACAGTTGCAAAAGTCGGTGAGATTCGTTTTGACGAACGGCAACCAAGGGAGCATTAAGTTTCTCATGTGCTCTTTCATGGAGTTGAATCAAATCGGGTTAAACTGAATTTAGACCTAGGGAAAATTAAGCCGGAAACCAAGCTGTCATTGCAAACAGTATTGTGTCCACCAAAGTGTTCGGCGCAATTTGTGTAAAGGCCCACGGATACATTTTGTCACGTTGAATACAACGGAAGTTGTTGTTGTGTTATGTTGGCTACTATGAAGATTAGGCGCCAGTCTCTAACAATAACACTAGTCAGAATTACTTGCCTTTTAGACTGAAGGTGGAGCACGATATTAGTACACTGCAGCATTCTAAAGGGAGCCGAAAGAGACAGAAGAAAGAAAAGAACGCACGACAGCTAAAATCGTAGGCAAGGTACGTATGAATTGCAGAGACCATGCCCATTCGTTTTACTATACACGCCTACAAGACTGAAGTGCATTATTAAACATGTAATTCTAACCAGGTCATATCGTCGCTCCTATGTCAAACCCACGAATGTGACATTGCTCTCCTAAGCCATGAATTTTCTTAGACTGGTCACGCCTCCCAGCCACATATTGATATGCAGTCCATCAGAACAATTTTCGTGGAGATCATTTTCCTATCCACATGTGTAAAGGAAAATTAACCTTAAATACACCATTCCCTGGGAATGCGTAAATACGTCATGCAAACATACATTGCTACAGTATGGTAGAGTAAGGTTTATTTTCCTTTATTAAACATACGCACAGGAAAAAGAACTTGGCGAAAATTGTTCTGATGGACTGTGTCTCAATCTGTGGCTGGGAGGCGTAGCCATTCTTGAGGGAAATGATGGATAGGAAGAGCATTGCCACATTTGTGGTTTTGGCATAGTCGACAATTGAAATGGCGAATGGCTTTTAGTGCCGGGAGTGTCCGAGGACATGTTCGGCTCGCTAGGTGCAGGTCGTTCGATTTGACGCCCGTAGGGTAACTGCGCTTCGTGATGAGGACGAAATGATGATAGACGACACATACACCCAGCCCCCATGCCAGCACAATTAACGAATGATGGTTAAAATTCTCGACCATGCCGGGAATCGAATTCGGGACCATTTTGACCAAAAGCCAGCACACTAACCATTCAGCCATGGAGCCGGACTTGGCATAGGAGCGTCAAATATGAAATGGCGTATGGCTTTTAGTGCCGGGACTGTCCGAGGACCTGTTCGGCTCAACAGGTGCAGGTCATTTGATTTGACTCCCGTAGGCGACCTGAGTTTCGTGATGAGGATGAAATGATGATGAAGACAACACAAACACTCAGCCTAGTGCCAGCGAAATTAACCAATGAAGGTTAAAATTCCCGACGCTGCCGGGAATCGAACCCGTGACCCCGATGACCAAAGGCCAGCGCGCTAACCATTTAACCATGGAGCCGGGCATAGGAGCGACGATATCAATTATTTAAATGGAGAGGCAATGTTCACACTGTTCATTCATTTTATTTTATTGAAATTGTGATAAAGACCACTTACATGAACATTTGAGCCACTACTTGGAGCCGGATAGAGGCATAAAGAAAGTACAAAGTTTTCAAAGGAATGACAGAGTGATTTTTCTATTTAAAACCTTATAAACTTGTATTATGAATGCCTAATAACAACGGTAGTTTCGTTTTAATTACACAGGGATTTGACAAATTATATGTCTCCTTGTTTTTGTTACAACTCGATAACCATATTGTGTGGATCAAACCGCATGATGTCCAGAACGTTCTTCCAATTTTCATGATAACCAGTTTTGAAGTGATTTCATTTTCAGCGACTTCTTGATACACACCTAACATAGTTTGAGTGTTTGAGTGTTTAGAACAGGGCTTCTCAAACGCCCAAAATCTAACGCGTGCAAACGGAGGCGCAGACGTTCTGTGAACAGTGCACTGGTCCGACTCGGCTCGGAGCAACTCAGCTAAGCTCAGCTCAACTCTGCTCGGATAGTGGAGTGCAGCAGAGCAAGTGAGGAAGGGGAAGACAGGTGGAGCGAGCGAGACAGGCGTAGAGAAAGAGAGCAGTCAGCGCTATTGCTTAAAATCCAGGAATGGGGGTTCCGCATTCTGGTCAACGTAGTGAAGTCGTCTTTTGCACCTCGCACCGCGCAATGCACCGGTGTTTGCACTCTGAGAGGCCCCGGTTTAGAGATAATTTACATTGTTTTCTCGCCCAGTCTTTTGCTGTTCCTGTAAAATTCTGTTCTGAGGACATAACACGGTTTGCAACAGCACTCCTCAAATATATTTAAATGACTCCCGTTGAAGTGAAGACAAACGACTCAGCTACATATGTTCTCCTTTCTCCTACTGTTTACTGTAAATGGACAGCCTAAGGTGGTGGTGATTATTGTTTTAAGAGGAAGTACAACTAGGCAACCATCCTCTATATAACACTAATCAGAGGGAAAATGGGAAGGGATCCGAAACTTCGAAAAATGAAGATATCGGTCAAAGAAAGACAAGGGCCACGAAGGGCGTGAAAATGAAAGACACCCTAGCCCTCGCAAACCTAATAGCGTCGGGGTCGGAAAAGAACAAGAGTTGACCAAGGGAGGTCGGATAGGATAGATGAAAGTGAGGAGCCTGGCACAAGTAAGTGGAAGCAATGCCAGGACTAAGCTAAGGGCCCCGTGGTCGCCAATCCACGCTCCAAAGTTCAGAACCCCTGGGGCGCCTTTTAGTCGCCTCTTACGACAGGCAGGGGATACCGTGTGTACAGCCTAAACTGCTGTCAAACCACCCATTATGACTAAAATATAACTAGCGTACAAACTCTCAAAAATATGACCTATTGTCAAAATAAGACAAATATGCATTTATACGACAAATAGGAATCACTAATTACCGACGAGAATTACCGTATCTATATAAATAAAATTGTAGGGGTCCGCTGTCTGTAATTTCTTTTGTTTTGCCAATTTTTCAGATATTTATCCGTTTTAGGTCAACTCAAGACCGAATCGGTGGTTTTTACGTTTCCTGTCTGTTTGTTTGTCTGTTTGTCTGTTTGTCTGTCTGTTTGTTTGTTTGTCTGTTCCACCATCACGTCGAAACGGCTGGATAGATCTCAACCAAACTTCATATTTAGAGTAAACTCATCCCGGGGATGGTTTCGATATGCATATCATTTTAAAATCTTTCAATACTCGGGGGGTTTATAGGAAAACCAGAATGGTTTTTCCACCATCACGTTGAAACGGCTGGATAGATCTCAACTAAACTTCATATCTAGAGTGTACTCATCTCGGGGAAGGTTTCGATATGCATATTATTTTAAAACCTTTGAACAGACCGGGGGTTTATAGGAAAACCAGAATGGTTTTTCCACTATCACTTCGAAACGGCTGGATAGATCTCAACCAAACTTCATATTTAGAGTATACTCATCCCGGGGAAGGCTTCCATATGCATATCATTTTAAAATATTTGAATAGACGGGGCGTTTATAGGAAAACCTGAATGGTTTTTCCACCATCACTTCGAAACGGCTGGATAGATCTCAACCAAACTTCATATTTAGAGTATACTCATCTCGTGGAAGGTTTCTATATGCATTTTATTTTAAAATCTTTGAATAGACGGGTGGTTTATAGGAAAACCAGAATGGTTTTCCTCCATTTTCTCTTATACTATTGATTTTCTGTAAACTTCGTTTACCGTACGTGAAACGTCTCTTCATTATAAACAACTTTCGTTATGTTCATAATTTACCTTACTCTTCACATGACGGAGAAATTTACAATTTTCCGCTGGTATCATGCTCTGCATTGAGTGACCGACAGACCGACAACGAACCGACAGGTTACCATGGCAACGTCTCTGACTGCATGCCAGCAGGGAAGTAACGTATTGCCATTTTCCTCATCATGCTTTTAAATTCGTGGTTGTTCCTTGGGTAGAAGGCAAGAGAGGCGTCAATCGGCCTATCTGCGGGATATTGGCGGAATATCGTTGGATATTATAACCGCCCTCGAATAGATTAAGTAATAACACCATTAGTCATCTTCTTATTATTTGTTTACCTAAGAATCACTGACCTAAATTTCTCCTCTGTTACCGCTTTATTATATCCATTACTCACACTGGCATAATTTATTGAGGGGCATTTGATTTTCCAATACATTCACTTGGCATTTACATATTTTTCGTTATCCGGCTGTCCTCAGTTATAATCCATTTTCTATTACTTTCAACTTTCTTAACTGTATTATTTCTTCCTTAATTACGCCGTATGTACGCGAGTGCTACAAACTACTGGATGTATTTCCACCAAGACTCATATTTAGAATACACCTGTCCTTGATAGGTTTTAGGGCAAATATTGTTTCTAAATCCCTGAATTGACTGGGGGTTTATACGAAACCGAAACAGTGATTTTGCACTTTCACAAAATATACACAACCAAACTTAATGGAAATCTACCTACCTTGGTAGATAATAATTTCTAAACCTTTTTTCTCATGTGCATCATTTCGATACGAGGATTAATAAGGGAGATATCATTAACGGACCGTTTTTCTGTACAAGTCCCATCGGACTTAACTCCCGAGCGGGTGCGTGTAAAGCGTACTCCTTACAATTTGAAAACTACTGAAGACATTCGAACCAAAATTTATATTTAGCATCCACCTGTCCAAAGGTAGGTTTTAAACGTAAATAACATTTCATGTTCCGGAATGGACTGGCGGTTTATAGGGAACCGAAATGGTGATTTTACTCTTCCCCAACATATACAGAACAAGACCAACCTGACTGGAAATCGACCAAACGTGATGGAATTCCACCTCTAAACCTTTTTTTCATGTGCATTCTTTCGTCAGGAGGATTACTAAGGGAGATATCATGAATGGTCAGTTTCGCAGGTTAAGTCCAGCGGACATAGCCCAAAAGGTGTTTACATGGAGCAGATTCCTTATCTATATAAATCAAATCGTAACGACTGTGTGCCTCTACACTGACTATTTTGGCGAAATTTTCGTACAGCTTTCCGTTTAAGGGGTAATAATGACCATCTCCATAATTTTTGGTTTAGTTTCCTGAAAGTACTAATTTTTACCCGCCTCGCCCAAAATCCAAATTGCGCCATAATCTGCCAGAAGAAAAAGAAGATAATTGAAATTTGACAAAATTATACGTTTTAGCCTGTAACGAACGGAAAACATCCTAGATCATTACATTTTTCACTTTTTATCCCCGAAGAATATCGAAATATGCAGGCAATTTTAATGATGGTGCACACCTTCGGAAATTCCTATCACATAACGGATTGCACAATCTCCGTTCAATTTGGAATGATCTACAACCGTGGTCTTATGACTTTTTGCCGTATCTGTATCCCTTTTACGTTTTATTTTTCTCTTTAATCGATGTTAAGTCAATTTGGAATTTTCACATGCATAATTCATACTTTCAATTACTTATATGAAATACAGAATCATTAAACTCTTCACGAAAATTGGCCCACCCAGTAGCCATATGTGAGCCAAATGCTATGTATGTATCCGAAAAGTAATGTAATGTGAGATAATCTTACAAAACCTTTACCCTGTTCCACGTTTCTAACTCAATCTGACCCAAGAATAGATGACATATCATAGGACCAGCCATTTAGGCCACTAAATCCTGCGTGTCTTATGGTACAATCCTTTGTCGATAAGACGTACGTTTAGTAGCAGTTAATCTGTAAATGAAGGTCTTCAAGATTGTAAACACGCATATACTTTCGTATGTCGATCTATATATATTCACTGATGTCGATTTTTAGCGATCGAGAAAGGGTGGGTCTGCTATTGTAATCAGTACTCCCCACACCGACTTTGACTGGCAGTAGGAAAGGGTTCCTTCTCCAACTCCTGTGTAACTGTCATTAGTAAGGAAGGCCTACAATTGTAATGAATAGTTCCCTTCTCGATTTGACTTGCAGAAGGCAAGTGAGCATGCAGTTTTGTTTAAAACTACCCTACCCGATTGTGTTTGGCAGTAGGCAAGGGTGCCCGCCATTATAAAGAAATGTCCTCATCTAAAATGTGACTGGCATTAGGCATAGTGGCCTGCTATTTTGATGGAAACTCACCAACTTGGTTTGACTGGCAGTAAGCTGGCTGGCAGTAGGAAAATGGGCCTGGCATTATAATGATAACTGCAGAACTCAATTTCGAGTGATAGTAGGGCAATTGCCTGCCATTATAATAGAAACTCCTCAACTGTAATCTGTCTGGAAGTAGGAAAGGGGGGCTGCCATTTTAACGAAAACTCCCCAAATCGATTCTGTTCGCGTAGTAGGCAATGGGGCCTGCAATTATAATGTAAACTTCCCAACTCGATTGTGAATGCCAGTAGGCAAGTGAGCCTGCCGTTATGTCACAAATCCGTAACAAACCCTTTACATTGGAAACAACGTACGGGGACCTCCCATGCTCTTTCTCGGACAACGCTAAGAGACATGCAATTTTAAAACAATCTTATTTACCGCATGTACACTATTTACTTCGATATTCGAATACAATGTAGAATACCGTAGCGAAGCACGGGTACATTCGCTAGTCTATATAAATAAAATTGTAGGGGGTCCGCTGTCTGTAATTTCTTTTGTTTTGCCAATTTTTCAGATATTTATCCGTTTTAGGTCAACTCAAGACCGAATCGGTGGTTTTTACGTTTCGTGTCTGTTTGTTTGTCTGTTTGTCTGTTTGTCTGTTTGTTTGTCTGTCTGTTTGTTTGTCTGTTCCACCATCACGTCGAAACGGCTGGATAGATCTCAACCAAACTTCATATTTAGAGTAAACTCATCCCGGGGATGGTTTCGATATGCATATCATTTTAAAATCTTTCAATACTCGGGGGGTTTATAGGAAAACCAGAATGGTTTTTCCACCATCACGTTGAAACGGCTGGATAGATCTCAACTAAACTTCATATCTAGAGTGTACTCATCTCGGGGAAGGTTTCGATATGCATATTATTTTAAAACCTTTGAACAGACCGGGGGTTTATAGGAAAACCAGAATGGTTTTTCCACTATCACTTCGAAACGGCTGGATAGATCTCAACCAAACTTCATATTTAGAGTATACTCATCCCGGGGAAGGCTTCCATATGCATATCATTTTAAAATATTTGAATAGACGGGGCGTTTATAGGAAAACCTGAATGGTTTTTCCACCATCACTTCGAAACGGCTGGATAGATCTCAACCAAACTTCATATTTAGAGTATACTCATCTCGGGGAAGGTTTCTATATGCATTTTATTTTAAAATCTTTGAATAGACGGGTGGTTTATAGGAAAACCAGAATGGTTTTCCTCCATTTTCTCTTATACTATTGATTTTCTGTAAACTTCGTTTACCGTACGTGAAACGTCTCTTCATTATAAACAACTTTCGTTATGTTCATAATTTACCTTACTCTTCACATGACGGAGAAATTTACAATTTTCCGCTGGTATCATGCTCTGCATTGAGTGACCGACAGACCGACAACGAACCGACAGGTTACCATGGCAACGTCTCTGACTGCATGCCAGCAGGGAAGTAACGTATTGCCATTTTCCTCATCATGCTTTTAAATTCGTGGTTGTTCCTTGGGTAGAAGGCAAGAGAGGCGTCAATCGGCCTATCTGCGGGATATTGGCGGAATATCGTTGGATATTATAACCGCCCTCGAATAGATTAAGTAATAACACCATTAGTCATCTTCTTATTATTTGTTTACCTAAGAATCACTGACCTAAATTTCTCCTCTGTTACCGCTTTATTATATCCATTACTCACACTGGCATAATTTATTGAGGGGCATTTGATTTTCCAATACATTCACTTGGCATTTACATATTTTTCGTTATCCGGCTGTCCTCAGTTATAATCCATTTTCTATTACTTTCAACTTTCTTAACTGTATTATTTCTTCCTTAATTACGCCGTATGTACGCGAGTGCTACAAACTACTGGATGTATTTCCACCAAGACTCATATTTAGAATACACCTGTCCTTGATAGGTTTTAGGGCAAATATTGTTTCTAAATCCCTGAATTGACTGGGGGTTTATACGAAACCGAAACAGTGATTTTGCACTTTCACAAAATATACACAACCAAACTTAATGGAAATCTACCTACCTTGGTAGATAATAATTTCTAAACCTTTTTTCTCATGTGCATCATTTCGATACGAGGATTAATAAGGGAGATATCATTAACGGACCGTTTTTCTGTACAAGTCCCATCGGACTTAACTCCCGAGCGGGTGCGTGTAAAGCGTACTCCTTACAATTTGAAAACTACTGAAGACATTCGAACCAAAATTTATATTTAGCATCCACCTGTCCAAAGGTAGGTTTTAAACGTAAATAACATTTCATGTTCCGGAATGGACTGGCGGTTTATAGGGAACCGAAATGGTGATTTTACTCTTCCCCAACATATACAGAACAAGACCAACCTGACTGGAAATCGACCAAACGTGATGGAATTCCACCTCTAAACCTTTTTTTCATGTGCATTCTTTCGTCAGGAGGATTACTAAGGGAGATATCATGAATGGTCAGTTTCGCAGGTTAAGTCCAGCGGACATAGCCCAAAAGGTGTTTACATGGAGCAGATTCCTTATCTATATAAATCAAATCGTAACGACTGTGTGCCTCTACACTGACTATTTTGGCGAAATTTTCGTACAGCTTTCCGTTTAAGGGGTAATAATGACCATCTCCATAATTTTTGGTTTAGTTTCCTGAAAGTACTAATTTTTACCCGCCTCGCCCAAAATCCAAATTGCGCCATAATCTGCCAGAAGAAAAAGAAGATAATTGAAATTTGACAAAATTATACGTTTTAGCCTGTAACGAACGGAAAACATCCTAGATCATTACATTTTTCACTTTTTATCCCCGAAGAATATCGAAATATGCAGGCAATTTTAATGATGGTGCACACCTTCGGAAATTCCTATCACATAACGGATTGCACAATCTCCGTTCAATTTGGAATGATCTACAACCGTGGTCTTATGACTTTTTGCCGTATCTGTATCCCTTTTACGTTTTATTTTTCTCTTTAATCGATGTTAAGTCAATTTGGAATTTTCACATGCATAATTCATACTTTCAATTACTTATATGAAATACAGAATCATTAAACTCTTCACGAAAATTGGCCCACCCAGTAGCCATATGTGAGCCAAATGCTATGTATGTATCCGAAAAGTAATGTAATGTGAGATAATCTTACAAAACCTTTACCCTGTTCCACGTTTCTAACTCAATCTGACCCAAGAATAGATGACATATCATAGGACCAGCCATTTAGGCCACTAAATCCTGCGTGTCTTATGGTACAATCCTTTGTCGATAAGACGTACGTTTAGTAGCAGTTAATCTGTAAATGAAGGTCTTCAAGATTGTAAACACGCATATACTTTCGTATGTCGATCTATATATATTCACTGATGTCGATTTTTAGCGATCGAGAAAGGGTGGGTCTGCTATTGTAATCAGTACTCCCCACACCGACTTTGACTGGCAGTAGGAAAGGGTTCCTTCTCCAACTCCTGTGTAACTGTCATTAGTAAGGAAGGCCTACAATTGTAATGAATAGTTCCCTTCTCGATTTGACTTGCAGAAGGCAAGTGAGCATGCAGTTTTGTTTAAAACTACCCTACCCGATTGTGTTTGGCAGTAGGCAAGGGTGCCCGCCATTATAAAGAAATGTCCTCATCTAAAATGTGACTGGCATTAGGCATAGTGGCCTGCTATTTTGATGGAAACTCACCAACTTGGTTTGACTGGCAGTAAGCTGGCTGGCAGTAGGAAAATGGGCCTGGCATTATAATGATAACTGCAGAACTCAATTTCGAGTGATAGTAGGGCAATTGCCTGCCATTATAATAGAAACTCCTCAACTGTAATCTGTCTGGAAGTAGGAAAGGGGGGCTGCCATTTTAACGAAAACTCCCCAAATCGATTCTGTTCGCGTAGTAGGCAATGGGGCCTGCAATTATAATGTAAACTTCCCAACTCGATTGTGAATGCCAGTAGGCAAGTGAGCCTGCCGTTATGTCACAAATCCGTAACAAACCCTTTACATTGGAAACAACGTACGGGGACCTCCCATGCTCTTTCTCGGACAACGCTAAGAGACATGCAATTTTAAAACAATCTTATTTACCGCATGTACACTATTTACTTCGATATTCGAATACAATGTAGAATACCGTAGCGAAGCACGGGTACATTCGCTAGTCTATATAAATAAAATTGTAGGGGGTCCGCTG
This sequence comes from Anabrus simplex, assembly GCF_040414725.1. NCBI lineage: Eukaryota > Metazoa > Arthropoda > Insecta > Orthoptera > Tettigoniidae > Anabrus > Anabrus simplex. The sequence continues at coordinate 1,656,872,645 of NC_090265.1, forward strand.
TCTGTAATTTCTTTTGTTTTGCCAATTTTTCAGATATTTATCCGTTTTAGGTCAACTCAAGACCGAATCGGTGGTTTTTACGTTTCGTGTCTGTTTGTTTGTCTGTTTGTCTGTTTGTCTGTTTGTTTGTCTGTCTGTTTGTTTGTCTGTTCCACCATCACGTCGAAACGGCTGGATAGATCTCAACCAAACTTCATATTTAGAGTAAACTCATCCCGGGGATGGTTTCGATATGCATATCATTTTAAAATCTTTCAATACTCGGGGGGTTTATAGGAAAACCAGAATGGTTTTTCCACCATCACGTTGAAACGGCTGGATAGATCTCAACTAAACTTCATATCTAGAGTGTACTCATCTCGGGGAAGGTTTCGATATGCATATTATTTTAAAACCTTTGAACAGACCGGGGGTTTATAGGAAAACCAGAATGGTTTTTCCACTATCACTTCGAAACGGCTGGATAGATCTCAACCAAACTTCATATTTAGAGTATACTCATCCCGGGGAAGGCTTCCATATGCATATCATTTTAAAATATTTGAATAGACGGGGCGTTTATAGGAAAACCTGAATGGTTTTTCCACCATCACTTCGAAACGGCTGGATAGATCTCAACCAAACTTCATATTTAGAGTATACTCATCTCGGGGAAGGTTTCTATATGCATTTTATTTTAAAATCTTTGAATAGACGGGTGGTTTATAGGAAAACCAGAATGGTTTTCCTCCATTTTCTCTTATACTATTGATTTTCTGTAAACTTCGTTTACCGTACGTGAAACGTCTCTTCATTATAAACAACTTTCGTTATGTTCATAATTTACCTTACTCTTCACATGACGGAGAAATTTACAATTTTCCGCTGGTATCATGCTCTGCATTGAGTGACCGACAGACCGACAACGAACCGACAGGTTACCATGGCAACGTCTCTGACTGCATGCCAGCAGGGAAGTAACGTATTGCCATTTTCCTCATCATGCTTTTAAATTCGTGGTTGTTCCTTGGGTAGAAGGCAAGAGAGGCGTCAATCGGCCTATCTGCGGGATATTGGCGGAATATCGTTGGATATTATAACCGCCCTCGAATAGATTAAGTAATAACACCATTAGTCATCTTCTTATTATTTGTTTACCTAAGAATCACTGACCTAAATTTCTCCTCTGTTACCGCTTTATTATATCCATTACTCACACTGGCATAATTTATTGAGGGGCATTTGATTTTCCAATACATTCACTTGGCATTTACATATTTTTCGTTATCCGGCTGTCCTCAGTTATAATCCATTTTCTATTACTTTCAACTTTCTTAACTGTATTATTTCTTCCTTAATTACGCCGTATGTACGCGAGTGCTACAAACTACTGGATGTATTTCCACCAAGACTCATATTTAGAATACACCTGTCCTTGATAGGTTTTAGGGCAAATATTGTTTCTAAATCCCTGAATTGACTGGGGGTTTATACGAAACCGAAACAGTGATTTTGCACTTTCACAAAATATACACAACCAAACTTAATGGAAATCTACCTACCTTGGTAGATAATAATTTCTAAACCTTTTTTCTCATGTGCATCATTTCGATACGAGGATTAATAAGGGAGATATCATTAACGGACCGTTTTTCTGTACAAGTCCCATCGGACTTAACTCCCGAGCGGGTGCGTGTAAAGCGTACTCCTTACAATTTGAAAACTACTGAAGACATTCGAACCAAAATTTATATTTAGCATCCACCTGTCCAAAGGTAGGTTTTAAACGTAAATAACATTTCATGTTCCGGAATGGACTGGCGGTTTATAGGGAACCGAAATGGTGATTTTACTCTTCCCCAACATATACAGAACAAGACCAACCTGACTGGAAATCGACCAAACGTGATGGAATTCCACCTCTAAACCTTTTTTTCATGTGCATTCTTTCGTCAGGAGGATTACTAAGGGAGATATCATGAATGGTCAGTTTTGCAGGTTAAGTCCAGCGGACATAGCCCAAAAGGTGTTTACATGGAGCAGATTCCTTATCTATATAAATCAAATCGTAACGACTGTGTGCCTCTACACTGACTATTTTGGCGAAATTTTCGTACAGCTTTCCGTTTAAGGGGTAATAATGACCATCTCCATAATTTTTGGTTTAGTTTCCTGAAAGTACTAATTTTTACCCGCCTCGCCCAAAATCCAAATTGCGCCATAATCTGCCAGAAGAAAAAGAAGATAATTGAAATTTGACAAAATTATACGTTTTAGCCTGTAACGAACGGAAAACATCCTAGATCATTACATTTTTCACTTTTTATCCCCGAAGAATATCGAAATATGCAGGCAATTTTAATGATGGTGCACACCTTCGGAAATTCCTATCACATAACGGATTGCACAATCTCCGTTCAATTTGGAATGATCTACAACCGTGGTCTTATGACTTTTTGCCGTATCTGTATCCCTTTTACGTTTTATTTTTCTCTTTAATCGATGTTAAGTCAATTTGGAATTTTCACATGCATAATTCATACTTTCAATTACTTATATGAAATACAGAATCATTAAACTCTTCACGAAAATTGGCCCACCCAGTAGCCATATGTGAGCCAAATGCTATGTATGTATCCGAAAAGTAATGTAATGTGAGATAATCTTACAAAACCTTTACCCTGTTCCACGTTTCTAACTCAATCTGACCCAAGAATAGATGACATATCATAGGACCAGCCATTTAGGCCACTAAATCCTGCGTGTCTTACGGTACAATCCTTTGTCGATAAGACGTACGTTTAGTAGCAGTTAATCTGTAAATGAAGGTCTTCAATATTGTAAACACGCATATACTTTCGTATGTCGATCTATATATATTCACTGATGTCGATTTTTAGCGATCGAGAAAGGGTGGGTCTGCTATTGTAATCAGTACTCCCCACACCGACTTTGACTGGCAGTAGGAAAGGGTTCCTTCTCCAACTCCTGTGTAACTGTCATTAGTAAGGAAGGCCTACAATTGTAATGAATAGTTCCCTTCTCGATTTGACTTGCAGAAGGCAAGTGAGCATGCAGTTTTGTTTAAAACTACCCTACCCGATTGTGTTTGGCAGTAGGCAAGGGTGCTCGCCATTATAAAGAAATGTCCTCATCTAAAATGTGACTGGCATTAGGCATAGTGGCCTGCTATTTTGATGGAAACTCACCAACTTGGTTTGACTGGCAGTAAGCTGGCTGGCAGTAGGAAAATGGGCCTGGCATTATAATGATAACTGCAGAACTCAATTTCGAGTGATAGTAGGGCAATTGCCTGCCATTATAATAGAAACTCCTCAACTGTAATCTGTCTGGAAGTAGGAAAGGGGGGCTGCCATTTTAACGAAAACTCCCCAAATCGATTCTGTTCGCGTAGTAGGCAATGGGGCCTGCAATTATAATGTAAACTTCCCAACTCGATTGTGAATGCCAGTAGGCAAGTGAGCCTGCCGTTATGTCACAAATCCGTAACAAACCCTTTACATTGGAAACAACGTACGGGGACCTCCCATGCTCTTTCTCGGACAACGCTAAGAGACATGCAATTTTAAAACAATCTTATTTACTGCATGTACACTATTTACTTCGATATTCGAATACAATGTAGAATACCGTAGCGAAGCACGGGTACATTCGCTAGTTTGCATTAAAACCAATTAGGCACGCTTATAAATGAAGAGAACAGAATATGACTTTGCTTGAATATTCGAGGTTTAATCGTCACCAGTATAATTTTCTAGCACATAATCAGAAAATGACAATGCGTCTTCGCAGGATGCTTTGCTTACAAAATCAATAAATCGTCGTTGCGGCTAGAAAAACCGCTAAGTGATAATATTTCAGCATGGGAATCTGACTAGAGAGGTTCTGTCATCTAAGGTTCAGTATTGCATGAACTACATCAACGATTTTTCGTTTTAAGTGATACTTATGCTGCGGGCCAATATTTCTCCCCTCAACATTGTCACATAACGGTATTTCGAGGCACAACGACGTATTACTTCGGGAACATCGACAGCCGAAATATACGATAACCCAAGAAGTTTTACAGTCACTTCCAAATTTTGGATTTCTGAATACAGTACAGTGCCAAGACTGTCCAAGATGAAACACAAACGCAAGAATCTTGAAAGTTTGAATGGCTTCAGTCGTCGAATTGTATCCATGGCGTACCATGGCATGTTATACCATCAGTGATGGGTCGTTTGTACCGATGTACGCCCTATTTACGTTTTGAGTGGGATGAAATAGGGCGTGTTGTGGCGATAAACACCAGCCTAGACCCGAGATCCCCACTGTCGGCAGCCCTGAAGATGGTTTTCCGTGGTTTCCCATTTTCACACCAGGCAAATGCGGGACTGTACCTTAATTAAGGCCACGGCCACTTCCTTCCCATTCCTAGGCCTTTTCTGTCATATCGTCGCCTTAAGACCTATCTGTGTCTGTGCGACGTAAAGCAAATAAATAATAATAATAAGACCCGAGATAGTGCTGCATCTTCTTGACATGGAACCAGCATTATGCTTGTAGGGCAAACTCTCTTGTCCTTTTGATCCGATAATATGACCATTGCCACACATCCACATGACATTTCAATTCTAGCAGTTTTATTTCATTTTTTGTACTCTTTCCAGGTGCTTACTGGCATACTGGATGCCATCTGAACTCAGCGATACAAAAAGTGCGGCGCGATGTTACCTAGCAACCATGCATGTTGTGATGTGAAGTATTTATTGTTGGTCATGACTGAGAGACATGTAGAAGGCTCTTTTTCAAACAGGCCTCTTCATATACTAGAGAGCTGCTTCTGTGGATCAGTGGTAGTGTGTCGGCCTGCGTATCTCAAGATAGCGGGTTCAACCCCGGCAGAGTAGTCGGATATTTGAAGGGCGGAAGAAAGTCAGTTCGACACTTCATGCCGTACGATTTCAGTATGTAAATGACCTCCGGTGACACATCTGGTGGTTACCCGACAAAATTCATTAAATCTCAGGCACAGACGCCCAAGGGAGTTTCAGTTAGCTCTGGCTGCCATCTAGTAGGCCTAGAGTAAAACGGAACGTCGAAATTAACGAGTAGACAGCCAAATTAATGTGTCTCTACACGGTAGCTGAGGCCATACGATTATTATTATTATTATTATTATTATTATTATTATTATTATTATTATTATTATTATTATTAGTCTATTATTATTATTGCATTCCAGAGACCCGATTATTTCATTCGCATTAATTTCGTAGACAGTGAGTCAGTTTCCCGCCTTTCGACCTACACTTACCGACTCCAAATACCATGCAGATGTCTCTCGATGACGACTCATTAAATGCAAATAAATTCATGGTTATCATTTTGAGTCTTTTTTAATGAAAGACGAATATGTCTTTGACCATTTGAGTTTTCCAAAGGGAAATTTGACATTATTTTTAATTGTTCCACTTCTTCTAGAGTTTTCTAATATATTAATTTCGTGTGGATATTTCTAGCCGGCTGCAGCCATTGTAAGGCAGACCCTCCGATAACGGTGGGTGGCATGTAGCATATGTAGGTAACTGCGTATCATTGTGGTAGAGGATAGTGTTATGTGTGAGTTGCGGGGATGTTGGGGACAACACAAACACCCAGTTCCCGAGCCAAGGGAATTAACCATTTAAGTTTAAAATTTCCGACCCGGCTGGGAATCGAACCCGGTACCCTCTGCACCAAAAGTCAGCACACTAACCATTTAGCCATGGTGCCGGGTAGTTTTCTAATGAATGACATGATCTTAAATTCTTCAAATAGGTGACTGAAATTCTCTAACTATACGCTGACTGATGTTGATGCTTCTTGCAGTAGATAAACCGGAAGAATTCCTTTGAAACCTTTTCAGTTTTATTTATGTCGCCGCTGAGGAGGCAATACCGCGTATCTGACAATGATCTTCCTATCCATTATTTTCTTTACGATTGATCACTCCTCCCAGCCACACATGAATATACAGTCCCTTTCATTGTGTTCATTTTCCTATGATAATGTGTGAAGTAAAATGAACCTTACCGTATCGTACAGTAGGAATGTATGTTTGCATAACGTAGTTGCACACTCCTACAGTATAATGTATTTCAAGTTACTTTACACCCGAAGAAAAAGACCAGGAGTGACCGGTCTTAAGAAAAACAATTGCTAGGAACAGCTTTGTTAAATACGCGGTGTTGCTTCCTCGACGACGATATGTATTATATAACTTGGCATCCATATACATAACGGATGCAAATTTTCACCTACGGATGAGTTAGTTTATAGTACTAAGTGTTTTTTATTCAAATATTCATTTGAATGTTACTTGTTATGAAATGTCCGCCTCTGTGGTGTAGTGGTTAGCGTGGTTAGCTGCCACCCCGGGGGCCCGGGTTCGATTCCCGGCTCTGCCACGACATTTGAAAAGTGGTACGAGGGCTGGAACGGGGTCCACTCAGCCTCGGGAGGTCAACTGAGTAGAGGTGGGTTCGATTCCCACCTCAGCCATCCTGGAAGTGGTTTTCCGTGGTTTCCCACTTCTCCTCCAGGCGAATGCCGGGATGGTACCTAACTTAAGGCCACGGCCGCTTCCTTCCCTCTTCCTTGCCCATCCCTTCCAATCTTCCCATCCCTCCACAAGGCCCCTGTTCAGCATAGCAGGTGAGGCCGCCTGGGCGAGGTACTGGTCCTACTCCCCAGTTGTATCCCACGACCAAGAGTCTGAAGCTCCAGGACACACTGCCCTTGAGGCGGTAGAGGTGGGATCCCTCGCGATGTCCGAGGGAAAAACCGAACCTGGAGGGTAAACAGATGATGATGATGATGATGATGATGATGATGTTATGAATTCAATTTGAGAGATTTGTTATGCCGGTAGAGTTAGATTTTAACGACATCCCCTTGTTGGATTCGGTGGTTCATTCATTCCATTCGTTCATTCTTCGTTCGCCCCTTCTCCCTGTCGCCTCGCTCGAACTGCCATCGCCCTTCGTCAAGGATGCTTCTTCTTCCAACCAAACTATTAGGAGTACAGAACAGCCTAGTAGGTATTTGAGGTTACAACTGACCGCCGTTGACAGAATTTCACTCATTGCTTTGTTGAGCATTTACAGGACTCTTACTAGAAGAGACAGAGGTTTATATCTTTTTGAAAGGATATGGCTTATGGCTTCAATAGCGATGAATGAAAACAAAAAGAAAAAAAGAAAATAATGTGGGTCCTATTCATCAGTGTTTTATTTCGTCTTCGTCTGTTTCTTACGTCACATGAACTGAATAAACATAAACATACTTGTTTATACAGACAATGTTATACTTGTAGTTAAGAACGAAAAAGAACTGAAGTACAGCGGCAAAACTCTCATAATAGAGACCAAAAAGCTAGGACTGGGAATCGGTATAGACAACATAAAATATCTTCATGTATGTATATAAAATTAATTCGGTGTGTTTTTTGACATCGATGGGATAATACTCAAGGGGGTAAAAAAATCATGAACTTAGGAGGATTGATTACGAAGGGTCAACAGGGAAATCGAAGGAGTCCTAGTTACATTAGAATTCAGAAAGAGAATCGAATACAGTTTGCCATCCGATGCATGATGAATTCAAAGTTACTGTTACAAAAAATAGTATATTTACAAGAAAAGAATGCAGCCAGTTGTAAATCCTTTGTTTCTTTTGTCTAAAATGCAATGGTTCTTTTTTTTTTTTTACTCTTCGAACCTTCGAGATTCCTATCCATCTTGGCTGTTTTAAAATCAGATGTATCAGCTTCTTTTTTCAGACAAGATAGTAACTCTTTTTTTGTCAGACTGTTGAACAGAGAATTCATCCTTCAACGGCGTTGTTTGTTCGTTGTCGTTTTCCATGACAATTCTACAGCTGAAGCGTACTGTTCAGCCAGTGATCGACGAAGTAGTCGAAACAAATCTTCCAAATAAAATGTATGAATATAAAATTTCATCCTCACCGCAGCGAAGTAAACTTAAAAACAACCTACCTACACTTCTTGGATATTTTGAGACTCATTGGCTTATTTGTCTCGGCTGCATATTTCGTGCGGATATTTTGATACATTTATCTGTCAGTTTCAGGCGCGGATATTTTGAGACTCTGATATTTTGAGACTACACCGTTTCTTCAGTGACGATACGGTACTCAGTTATCGGCACTTGCAAACGAGACAGAAATAAAACTCGTATTTTGTAAATAAAATTCTAACGGAATTATTTGGGTCTTAAAATGAAAATAAGTAATAGAGAAGAAGGAAGTTGAGAAAAATTTGCAAGGATCCTGATATCGTGGCTATGATGACGAGAAAGGCATTACGATTTTATGGTAATGCCATGAAGAAGCATATTCTGGACCCGACAAGACAATTGTTATGCATGTTGTACACCATCAACTTTTTCTTTCAATTCAGTATTTCACAATAAAAACTGCCAAAGATTGTTCAACATTGCTGAAGGATTGATAAGACATGAAAAGATTTGGCAAGGTTTGATAAAATTTTGTTTTTTAAATGGAGGCAAGGCAAGCAGCAGTTGTGGTTCTTGGACTGGCAGTGGCTTATATTCTTAAAAAGAAGAGAAACGCGCGATCAAGCATAATTTACGTAGGGAAAAGGTTAATGTGGTTACCTTCAACAAAATGTTTGCAATGTATTTACTGCCATAACGTCACTATGTTATGTTATGTTATGTTATGTTATGTTATGTTATGTTATGTTATGTTATGTTATGTTATGTTATGTTATGTTATGTTATGTTATGTTATGTTGCATTGACTCACACTAATCGAATAAAAATTATAGCAATCCAATGAAATCGTTTACATGAAAACATAGGAATTCCACTTCCTTGAGATATTTTTCTTGCAACCTCCTCGAACGCTTCAGTTTTCTTCGTTTTATTGTGGTACTCTACGGAGCCCACTGGTTACGTGCAGATATATGCCTCGTACTTAGAGATTAATATACACACAACATCCCTTGACCATGAAGACGAAGCTGTTTTTGTTGTTTTGATTCCAGTAATCCCAGCATGTCTAGCGCCTGGCGAGCACCGTTGATACTCGAATTCCATTGGTCAATTCTGTCAAAGATTTGGCAATCCTGTGACCACTTAGAACATGTTCTAATTCAATAATAAATAATAATGTTATTGGATTTACGTCACACTAACTACTTTTACGTCTTTCTGAGACGCCGAGGTGCCGAAATTTAGTCCCGCTGGAGTTCTTTTATGTGTCAGTAAATCAACGAGCTAGAAAAACATACAGGGGCTGTATGCCTGACATCAGCACTCTCTGCGGAAGCAAGTTGATAAAGGGCAGCCATGTTCTTAAATTTTCGTAAATTTTAAGAAGTGAAAGATTCTCACTTTCAAGAATGCCAGACGTATGCTCAGTATACGGTTGTACTAATCGGAGTAATAAATCCAAGGATATATCGTATTTTTAATTATTAGGAGGCCTATTGAATGATAGCCGAGATCTTTTTGTGATTTCTGTTTGTAATTAAATCCGTTTTAATGCTTACACAGCGAAAGTACTGATGGCCACTGTAATTATTTGTCGGATCATGTTTCAGATTTCCTTTAAAGAACAAGGAATTAACGGAACAATGGGTTGTGAGAAGGAAACGAGGTAAATGGTATCCTGCTCTACACAGTCGCTTATGCTCTGTGTGTTTCGAAGATAAGTACATGTATGAAACAAATGACCAACGGTGATTACTGACAAATGCCCTATTTCATTTCCCTTCACATTTACAAAGAAAATGGAGCGCCCACCGCCAAGGAAACGTAACTACGAAATCACCTATTTCGTACATCGTATTTTACTACTATTAGTGAAATGTATGCAGCCTTTATTGTGGATGCCAGTTGTATTGGTATTTAAAACTAGGCTACACTTCATAATGGACAACTTTCAAGGTTACCCTTCAGCTAGTAATACCAGTATGATATGGTAACGGAAAAAAAGAAAGATATGTCCCCTAAATTATAATGAATAATTACATTAAACAATTATAGTGATACAGTCCTCATGGACCACCTCTGTGGTGTAGTGGTTAGCGTGAGTACCTGCCACCCCCGGAGACACTGGTTCGATTCTCGACTCTACTACTAAATTTGAAAAGTGGTACGAGGGCTGGAACGAGGTCCAGTCAGCCTCGGGAGGTCAAGTAAGTAGAGGTGGGTTCGACTCCCACCTCAGCCACCCTCGAAGTAGTTTTCCGTGGTTTCCCACTTCTCCAGAAAACGCTGGGATGGTACCTAATTTAAGGCCACGACAGCCTCCTTCCCTCTTCCTTGTCTATTCCATCCAATCTTCCCATCCCCCCACAAGGCCCGTGTTCAGCATAGCAGTTGTATCCCCCGACCCAAAGTCTCACGCTCCAGGACACTGCCCTTGAGGCGGTAGAGGTCGGATCCCTCGCTAAGTCCGAGGGAAAAATCAACCTTGGAGGATGAGGATGCAAAACTTTTAAAAATATGATCAGAATGAGGTTGTAACCAATCGTAGGTCCCTATCATTTTGAGGATTTCTGTCATAAATATTTACGTCCACGGCTTTTATTGTACCTTACGCTTAACCACAACAGCCAAGCACGTTAACGCTCTTGTTCCGATTTCGAGGCCTATTTGTATGTCACTTTGTGACGATTTCGAACTACCCTACAATTAGGCCCTAGATGATCGTGATGTTGGCCTCGTGCCGCAACATGATGAAGTGGCGGTATTCGCAGTCTATGATTTATAACGCTTTAAGCTTTCGGCTAACGGTCATTAATCCAGCCACAGTGATTCTAAAATGCGTATTTTCTACACTTTTCATCATTCAAGAACCACGCCCCCTTGCTTGTGTGACCACAGGAAACATTCCGGACGTTCGTTCTATTAGCTCCACTCAGGCAACGCTTTCGCCTCTCTATGTTATTCTAGCTCGTTGCAGTAAATCTACCGACATGAGGCTCACGTATTTGAGCACTTTCAAATACCACCGGACTGAGCCGGGATCGGACGTGTCAAGTTGGGGTCAGAAGGCCAGCGCCTCAACCGTCTGAGCCACTCAGCCCGGCTCTTCTAATTCACTTTCAAGACTTCTGAAGACTTCTCAAGTATTGAACGCGATTTGATAAGTAGCTAAATTTGTGAAGTAATGAACATTCTTGCGAAGTCCTGAATTTAACGAACATTTGAGAGCGTACAGTACAACAGTTTTAGAAGGGAGTCTTGAAGGAGAGAGACCACCAGGAAGACCAAGGACGAGATGATTGCCAACAGTAAATTGGGATGCCTGCACAGCAAGAATAGAAATTGATGCATGATATCAAACGGGCAACGCTGGTGGAAGTTGGTTGGCAAGACTTTAGACCGAGTAACACACGGGATGCACTTGCAGTAAATAAAATAGGGAAATGAGCGTCATTTTACAACGCTTGGTATATAAGTTAAGTAAATTATTCTTCTCATTATCTTTAGCAAGTTGATTTTACGTCACACCGACAGATAGGTTTTATGGCGACGATGGGACAGGAAGGGGCTAGGAGTGCGAAGGAAGTGGCCGTGGCCTTTGTTAAGGTCCAGCCCAAGCATTTACCTGGTGTGAAAATGGGAAAACACGGAAAAACTTCTTCAGGGCTGCCGACAGTGGGGTTCAAACCCACTATCTCCTGAATACTGGCCGCACTTAAGCGACTGTAGCTATCGACCTCGGTATTATTATTATTATTATTATTATTATTATTATTATTATTATTATTATTATTATTATTATTATTATTATAGCTTAAGATAAAATAATTTTCCTGTGATAATGTGGAAAGGACAATGAACCTTAAATACATTATACTGTAGGAGTGCGTAAATACGTCATTCAAACATACATTCCTACATTACGGTATGGTAAGTCGTTTCTTTTACAAAGCAGCATAGGAAAGTGAACACAAGAAAACTGTTCTCATAGGCTGCATATCCATATGTGGGTGGTAGGCGTGACTTGCCATAAGGAAAATAGTGAATTCGCAGTGGCGTGCGGTGAACATATCGTCACTTCACCGGTAAAACGTTGTATCCCACAATACTCTTCCTATCCATTATTCTCCTTAAGACTGGTCACGCCTCCCAACCACATATGGATACGCAGTCCATCAGAACAATGACCGTTGTGTTCGTTTTCCTATGTCGTCGACCAAACGAAAATGAACCTTACATGCATTGTACACTAGGAGTGCGTAAATACGTAATGCAAACGTACATTCCTACAGTATGGTACTGTTAGGTTCATTTTCCTTTACACATCGGCATAGGAAAATGAACACAACAAAATTTATTCTGATGGACTGCATATCCATATGTGGCTGGGAGGCGTGACCAGTCTTAAGGAGAATAATTGATAGGAAGAGCTTTGTGGAATACAACCTTTTACCGGTCGAGCGACGATATTCATTACCCCGGCTGCAAAACGTTTTTTCAAAATATAAACAATCGAAGCCCCACTACACTCTCTAAAGTCAACATTACCATTTTATTAGACTGCATTTTTCGTGGAAAGGTCTACCTGAGAAAGATATTTCAAGAATATTTTCAACCACACGCTCGCACATACTTCCAAATTGATATCCACGGCAGTGACGACACCATCCTAACATAGTCTATGGCAGACTTTAAACAATGTCCTTACAGTTTCATCCGGTGAAGCTTCATGATAGTACAGCCATGGTTTTCACAAAAATACACTGGGACTATTTTTTTTTACTTAAAAAAGCCTAATCTAAACTAATCAGCAAAATTTAACTGGTATTTTATAGTTTCACTCGCATACTGAGTGTACGTGATTACACGACTGACGAGGGAAAATATTTGTCACGACGTATAACACACGTTATATTTAAGAAGAATGCCACAGAACTCGCGAAACCTTCACCTATAATCCAAGAGGAACACTACAAAAATTCACTTTATACCACCATTACAGACAACCAAATACAAACTCTATGTTCATGCTGGGCAACCTAAATATTTTTCTGCGGCTATCGGAACACATACTCTACACGTGCTATCAATGAATTGCTCGAAACAACTGTATATATGCCGATACTCAAGACTAAAATATATTCTTCTATATTACAATTGATTTCATATACTGGCACTATTTTTTTTAGCAAGACGATGTGCAAGTGGATGTTGATATTTTTCTTCCAGTCTCTAGTGTGTGGCGCTGAAGACTTCGAGTGTCAAGTATTAAAACTAACATTACTTTACCTAAGCTAGCTGGCCTGTCGCCGTACATTGCTGTCGGGAGAGGGCCTATAGCTCCGCCCCGCTACCAGGACATGGAAGCTTCAAGTACATGCGTCAGCCCAGCGACCTTAAATTTCGCTGGGGTAGCTCTCTTTTTGCGCCGACAAGGAAAACCAGCCCGTTGGAGAAGCTGAACTGCGGTAGTGCGAGCGGATTGTCGAGACAGCTGTACTTGGCTTGGCTTAGATGTTCAGTGCAAAATTTAACTCATATTATGGGGTTCAGAGCACGCCACTGATGAAATGTAAGAACATTGTCAGATACGCGGTATTGCTCGCGCAGCGACGATTTGAAGAGTACAGTAAGCTCCGGATTCGAAGGATTATAGATTTCTGTTACTAATTTTATTGTCATTTGGCTGATCAGAGAGGTCTACTATTTACGATTGATTTTTTGAATTGGGTGCAATAACTGCATTGACCAAGAATATTTATCAAGAACATTGTGGCAGTCCTTCTCAGTGGCGGCGCGTGACTTTCGTCACTGGGGGTTCAACAGAAGAAAAAAAATTGCACCCCCCCCCCTCCACCTCTCCCGTCGTGGGCCGTAACCTCCCAAAATAAGATGATAGAAGTTTTGAAAATGTGATCGAATACGAGAGAAGCAGACAATACATGCCGATATTTACCACATGCAAAATTAGAAATGTTTCACAATCGACTTACCCTATGTAGACAGCTTATACAAAAAATCCATCCTGCGCTCCTTGAGGGATGCAAATTTATCTATAACTGCTTCGTTGAAGTCCACAGAGTCTCGAACCAAGTCCTTTTCAATTGACAGCATAGCAAGAGCATTAAGTCTATCCTCGGTCATTGTGCTGCGCAAGAAAGTCTTTATTCTTTTCAGGGTTGAGAAGCACCTTTCTGCTTCAGATGTCGTCATGGGAATAGTAATAACTATATTTAAAAGTTTTATGCTTTCACCAATGACACTCTGCAACTTATTTTCTAAAAGAAACTGCAACAAAGTCGTAGCCCCAGAAACAGTTCGAAAATCATTTCTCATGTATAATATTTCAAGTTCGGTTCTCAGTTTCGGTTTGTCGAGAAATGGGTAGGCCTCACACGCTTTGTACAGAAGTGAGTGGGGAAACTGCTTCTCAAAGCTGCCGAAATTTTCAGCTTGAAACAAGTTTGCTGCAAGAAGGTGGTTTGTGAATTGAAACCGTTCCTTTGCTTGAAGAATGACTGTGTCACAAACTTCTTTTGCCGCAACTCGTTTCGAGGTACGCAGCGGCCCTCGTGATACCTTCACTGGCGGGGGCAGTATATCATGTTCGTCAGCGATGTGGTCAATTTTATTTTCCCGAACCATTTTTATAGCAGCCTCGAAACCTGAAAGTGCACCTTTGACTTCCAACGGATCTGAATTTCGCTTTTGTAGCTGACTGTATAAAATGTCCACATGAGGCATTATCTGATGGAAAACAGCCAACCAGAACTGAAATAACGGGTGCTCCAATTTTAAACGCAAACCTCTTGCTTGCGATATGGTGTTAGGCTGTCGAGAGGTAGTTTCCAGTTGATCAAGGCATTCGATGAGGGCATCTCTGTTCTCGTAAACTACTTCAACGGTCCTTGATTTAAAATTCCACCTTGTGTTTGAAGCATGAGGTACTCTTCTACCAACTATTTCGGTCAATACACCTGATCGCTGCGGGGAGTTATTAAAGAAGCTGGGGATTTCACTTAAATCTGCAAAAAATATACGGACATCCGTATTCTGGCTTGTCGCTTGTGCCATGACTAAGTTCAAAGAATGGGCGTAACAGTGAACATAATGTGCATGCTTAAAATCTTCCCTGATGAGAGCTTGCACTCCTGAATGGCGACCACTCATTACATTCGCCCCATCGTAACTTTGTGAAACTAACTTATCTGGGCTATCAACAACATCGCTCAAAGAAGATTTTAAACACTCTGCTATTGTCTTAGCATCATGACTAGCGGGTGAGAGGAAACCCCAAAATCTTTCAACTGGCTTACCGTTGGGAAGAACGTAGCGCAGTACAATAACTAATTGTGCTGTAGTTGATATATCGGTGGTCTCGTCTGCGATTACCGAAATGAAGGGCGCAGTTGTGATTTCTTTCTTTATTTTCTCGCGACAGATTTCAAACATGCACGAAAGCAGTTCATTCTGAATGTCTTTCGAGGTGCCTTTGAAAACAGTAGCTTTGGACAGATGGTCCTTTAATGCAACGTCAATTTCAGAACTAAAATTAACGAGGCCTCGGAATATGCCAGGATTCGAGGATTCACTTGTTTCGTCATGCCCGCGCAATGCCAACTCAAACGCGCCACAGAACTTTACACAGTCGATAATTTTTGACAGCACATAACGATTTTTCCGTACTTGATCGTTGTGTCTTTCGACAGACTGCCTGTAAGCACAATCAAGTTGCTGCCGGATATCGTGTTTTCCCAGAAGATCGAATTCTAACTGGGCAAGCATATGAGATTTAGAACTTTCGTGTTTCTTTATTTTTTGGGACAAATGTCCTAAATCTACTACTCCGACTTTGGTCCAAGTCCCTTCGCTTTCATCACTCACGAAGCATAAACACGGAAAACAAAACAACCTGTTAGTAACTTCGCACCCACAGATCCACTCGGTTCTTTTGTATATATCCATTCTGAATTTACGCACGATTTCTTTACTTTTACTTTTAGTCTGCTTCGTTATAACAAGATCAGGCATTGGGCGCCCGGCATTCTTAATCTCAAGTTTTCGCTCAAGAGAGAGACAAGAAAAGTTTGTCTTCTTAAGTATCTGGACACTGTTCAAACTCATTATGTAGCTCCTTACCTTTCCGGGGCACAAAGATTGTGGACGTAATTACAACGCACAAAAACACACACACGCACACGGACAAAAGATTGTAACTTCTTTATATCCTAAAAATTAAGTTTCAGAACGGCACAACGGTGCAAAAAAACACTCACACGCTTGCACAGCGTACAATAATGTTACGAATTATGATAATTGCTAAGTACAAACGTTTACAAACACTAGTTTCACACTTGAAAAACACGAGGAAACTATAGGAATGAATGTTCGCACTTTTCACAATGTTGGTAACTTAATTTTAAGAACTAGTGTGAGCTGGTCAATTAGCGTTTTCATTGGTATTACCTTCCCGCTACTCTTTGCCTCAATGATTTTTAAGCTATGTTTCTCTCCAAAAAAGTAATTATTCCAAAGAAGGCAAATGAATAGATGTTTAGTAAGTATTGATATATTTGGGACAAGGTATCAATTGGAATTTGGCAATTTAATATGACTTTTGGTAGTAATGATGCTGTTCAACACTAGCGCTAATTATGTGCACTATTCTCTGCTGCCTGGTTAAATTCCTGTAAGGGCAACAGATGGCAGGCACATACTATTACAGTTTTCTTACCCCAACAACACGACTTGCGACAGACTTGAGAGAGAGTGGCATACTGCGCATGCCTACACCACGGATATTCTTTTCTGCGATATCCAGGTCTTGCTTTAATGCTGACAGACTTCCCCCCGCACCTCACTGGTCCCTTCGCCTAAGTACGGACGGAGATGCAGCCTTGTATGGGGGTTCATTCCAGACGAGTCTCCAGCCACAGACTATGCGCAGCTCACATGAATTAAGAGCCAGTACGAGTATATTACGGACAGATGGGCTTAGCACGAGCTTTGAGAATGACAAGGGAATCGTGAAAATTAAGTAGCTGAGTACAATTTGATATAAACTGGAGGTGCATTGCTCCATTGCGCTATACCAGAAACCGCCACTGGTCCTTCTCATAAGAACAATTGAGAAGTAACTGCAAAGATTTTCTTGAGCAAATACGAATGATTTTAGAAAAAAAAATCGAAAGTTACAACAACACGGTATCAAAGCACTTATTATCAGTTTGTAAGTCCTATATTGCATGTTTCGACGGTGTGCATCTTGTAATATTCAAACCTGAAATAGTATAACCTTCAATTGCACCTCTTTATAATTCCTAGTTTCCTGTTGGATGTGCGAACTACATAGAGCCTCATCCCGGTAACAGGTGTTCTCGTCAAATGAAATCACGCTGTGCTGCGGCTCCTTTTGGTTTGTCTGCTTGTTTGTTTCTTGTCGATTCGGCATTCAGAGATATATAGGGACTATGAAACTAAATTATCGCCAATCGTAAGTACTGCTGACGTTGTTGGCGCTATGTTCTTAAATAGGAGGATCAGTCGACAGGACTACAAGGGAATTTGATCAAACTCTAAACAAAACAATATCAAAAGCTAAATCCAGTTCTGGAAAAAAGTGACTCGTGAATGGAAAAAGGAAACTAAAGAGAGAAAATTTTGGCAGTTTTCTTAAAAACGAAATTCACATTGTTTCCTCAGCAGTCGCAGATGGTCTTGCAATCTTTGACAACACAAGGGAAGCAATCCGTCCACCTCTGTGGTGTAGTGGTTAGTGTGATTGGCTGCCACCCCCGGAGGCCCGGGTTCGATTCCCGACTCTGTCACGAAATTTGAAAAGTGGCACGAGAGCCAGAACGGGGTCCACTCAGCCTCGGGAGGTCAAGTGAGTAGAGGTGGGTTGGATTCCCACCTCAGCCATCCTGGAAGTGGTTTTCCGTGGTTTCCCACTTCTCCTCCAGGCAAATGCCGGGATGGTACCTAAATTAAGGCCACGGCCGCTTCCTTCCTTCTTCCTTGCCTGTCCCTTCCAATCCTCCCACCCCTCTACAATGCCCCTGTTCAGCATAGCAGGTGAGGTCGCCTAGGCGAGGAACAGGTCCTCCTTCCCAGTTGTATTCCCCGACCCAAAGTCTGGCGCTCTAGGACACTGCCCTTGAGGTGGTAGAGGTGGGATTCCTCGCTGAGTCCGAGGGAAAACCGAACCTGGAGGATAAACAGATTAGGGAAAAGACGAAGAGGAGCAATCCAGTCCATAGAAAAACTTCATGAAATAGTGGCCAAAACCAGAAAGTGGTGGAGTATATAGAAGGAACTAAATCAAGATTAGACAATCAACCATTGCCTAATTAAAAATTTCGGAAATATCTTCCAATAAGATAAATTCGAGTATCTAGGCGAAATTATTCTACCAGCAGAGATAAATCATTAACCTGCTAAACTGCAAAGAGCTTACAAAATCACATGGAACAGATTCAACAAAAAGTCGATATACAAATGCAAATGTACATTACAACAGAGTCATAAAACCAGAGGCATTTTATGCATCCGAAACCCTGATAACTGGTGGCAGTTCACAAAAAAAAAAAAAAAAAAAAAAAACCATCTAGAAACAAGAGACGAAAATTCTAAGTAAAATTCTATGACCAAAACACGAAAATGGAATATTGATGAAAAAGAAGCCACAAGAAATTTGTCAAGTCACAGAAAAATATATTACAGGTTGATTAAAATTCTACACAGAATGGACAACAAAAGGCTGATATTTAGGAAAATGGTTGCGGGATTGAGGGATGCTCCCGAAAAGCCACTAGATAAGCCATGGAACATCACGGCGGAAGAGCGAGAAAGGAGAAGCACAAGACTTAAGGAAATTTATCGAGATTGCAAAAAGATGGGCATTAGTCTGAGCGACAGAGCGGCAGGTCCACAGATGGCCTTATCGTTGAATGAATGAGTAATGTCATTCGTTTAACGTTCGATCCTTCATTTATTATAGATTTTGAAAGAAGGAAGGGTGCAGGAATTTCGTCCTCCAGGAATTCTTATAAAACATACCGAAAACTAACGACGTGTATTTTAATCACCCTTGAATATGACAATTTTTACTTGTGCTATTCAAAGCTATAGGTACAGTTTAGTGTGAATTGATATTATATTTCTCTCTGACACCTGCTAGAGCGTTCTGTAATCCTAATATCGTGTTTGGGAAACGCAACACGCTTTTGACGTGGAGAGAGGTGTTTGATAATTAAAATTAATTAATTTCTGTTGCCATTAATGCTTTCACGGCTCGTACTTATAGACATTTAGGCTTATGCCTTGTCAAGGCAGCACAATATAAAAACCGTGTTTGGCACCGTCGTTAAAACTGCTCACAGTCTGGGTAAAAACCAAGGACAAATTGTCCACTTTCACATCCCTTTAACTGCTGTAAGGTACACATTGGCCAAACATGTCGGTCCATTGGTACTCGTATCAAGGAACATGAACGTAATATTCGTCTCAACCAGCCAGACAAATCAGCAATAGATGAGCACGTTCTATCGTCGGGTCATGTTCCAAGATGCTCAAGATCTTACCCACACTAGACACGACAGGCCCAGGAATATACGGGAAGCTGTGGAAATACGTAGAAATCCTAACCATTTCAACAGGGACACTGGATATCAATTAAGTAATACCTGGTTGCCAGCCATTAAGGATTTATGTAAGTAGTTCCTTTCCCTTCACTATTGTTATTTCCTTTCGATGTTTTCCAAATTCGTACGTTCCTCATCGCAAGATGTTTCATTCCAGGCTTGTGTCAATGCCATACCTTCATATGTGCGTACACGTTACGTTATGTGACCCTCCAGACTGATTCTGATAGTTCCGTCAGCTTCTGCTTCGAACGCTAGCGCTGTACCACGTCCGGGGAGCCATCTGGTGACGAATTAACGTACCATTTCCACTTCTATTACAACGTCTAAATTAATAATGGTATTTGTTTTATGTCCCACTAACTACTCTTTTACGGTTTTCGGAGACGCCGAGGTGCCGGAATTTAGTCCCGCAGGAGTTCTTTTAGGTGCCAGTAAATCTACCGACACGAGGCTGACGTATTTGAGCACCTTCAAATACCACCGGACTGAGCCAGGATCAAACCTGCCAAGCCACTCAGCCCAGCACGTTTAAATTCAAACACCTCTTTGTTCGAGAAGCCTTTCTCGTGGACAGTCGACATTTTATTCTGATGACGCAGAGCAAAGTTCTCTGTGAAACGTAAAGGATTTCACCTTAATTTCTTGACACGGCCTAAGCTCAAAAGCCTATATCATGTCTATAGTTTATTTCTCATCGGCAGAACCACGGAATTGCTTTTCTCTTCTTCTTTTCCCCTTGCTCTTCCCAAATCCTCGTAGGGTCACAGATGCATTTTGTGTCGATTTTTATGCCCTGATAACAACCACATGTTTTCCCTACATACAACGTGTTTCTATTGTGGTTGCGAGCGGGATAGATGCATTTGCGTGAACGAAGAACAACATCCGACGAACGAACACCAACATTCGGTCTCCAAGTCAGAGGGACCAGACATGAATGGAATCCTGGACGCGGCCGGCAATGGAACCGAAGGCTTCAACGCTGACCACTCAATCAAGGAGCTTAATAATAATAATAATAATGATAATAATAATAATAATAATAATAATAAGAAGAAGAAGAAGAAGAAGAAGAAGAATGTCCGCCTTTGTGATGTAGTGGTTAGTGCGATTACTTGCCCCCCGGAGTCCCGGGTTCGATTCCCGGCTCTGCCATGAAATTAGAAAATTGGTGCGAAGGTAGGAACGGCGTCCATTCAGCTTCGGGCGGTCAATTGAGTAGGGGGGGTCGATTCCCCCCTCAGCTATCCTCGAATTTGTTTTCCGTAGTTTCCCACTTCGCCGCGATGGTACCTAACTTAAGGCCACGGCTGCTTACTTCCCTCTTCCTTGTCTCTCCATTTCAATCTTCTTTTTTTTTGCTAGTTGCTTTACGTCGCACCGACACAGATAGGTCTTATGGCGACGAAGGGATAGGAAAGGGCTAGGAGTGGGAAGGAAGTGGCCGTGGCCTTAATTAAGGTACAGCCCCAGCATTTGCCTGGTGTGAAAATGGGAAACCACGGAAAACCATTTTCAGGGCTGCCGACAGTGGGGTTCGAACCTACTATCTCCCGAATACTGGATACTGGCCGCACTTAAGCGACTGCAGCTATCGAGCTCGGTATTTCAATCTTCCCATTCCCCCACAAGGCCCCCGTTCAGCAAAGCAGGTGAGGCCGCTTGGGTGAGGTACTGGCCCACCTTCCCAGTGTATTCCCCCAACCTAAAGTCTCACGCTCCAGGACACTGCCTTTGAGGCGGTAGAGGTGGGATCCCTCACTGAGTCCGAGCGTATTCTCCATATTGTGGCTTCATATGTCCATCTGCCGTCTTGCATTCTCACGGTATGACCGCCCCCTTTCCATTTCCGTCTGATGATTGTTTCTGCGATGTCTCTTGTTGCTGATATTTTTGACTGACTTGAAATTATATCTCTTCTTGTTAATTTTAGTACCTAGCGTTTCATCTGTCTTTGATATACTTGTAGTGGGATTGTTTGCCTGCTTGTTGGCAACCACGTTTTGCTTCCATAAAACAGCGTCAGGTAAACGCACGATTCCAGCGTGTCAAATTCGAGTCTTCTATTTAACCATTTGCCTAGGGACCACAAAGCCTTCCAAGCAAGTGATATTCTTCGTTTAACATCCTGTGGATTAGTAATTCCACACTACCAAGTTTGCAATTAAGCTAAAAGAAAAATATTTTCGTTAGGAACAGGGCTGCTGGATTGTGCAATGAATGTGTGCAGTGAGTGGTTGGATGGCATACGTACATTCGTTCCTAAAGTCAAGTTGCCTCTTTAGATCAAAGGTAGAGTGCCTGACTATTCAAAGTTCCCGGATCGATTCCCTCCAAGTAGTCGATATTTTTAAGGACAGGCCGATATCTTGGCACTTCATGTCATTGTTGTTGCCGTTGCTGTTATGATAGGGGTCTCTGGTGACACACTCAGGGTCACCGGAAATAATTATCATTATGCCCGTCTCTGTGGTATAGTGATTAGTGTGATTATCTGCCACCCTCGAAGGCCCGGGTTCTATTCCCGCCACGAATTTTTAAATGTGGTATGAGGACTGGGACGGGTTCCCTCAGCCTCGGGAGTAGAGGGGGGCTCGAATCCCGCTTTAGCCAACCTCGAAGTGGTTTGCCATAGTTTCCCACTCCCTCTCCAGACAAATGCTGGGATGGTAAATAACTAACGGCCACGGTAGCTTCCTTCCCTCTTCCTTGCCTATCCCTTCCAATCTTCCACAAGTCCTCTGTTCAGCATAGTAGGTGAGGCCGCCTGGGAGAGGTGCTGGTCCTTCAGTTGTATCCCCGAACAAATGCCTCACGCTTCGGGTCACTGCCCTTGAGGCAGTAGAGTCCGGGGGGAAAAAACAAACCTGGACGGTGAACTGATTTATTATTATTATTATTATTATTATGACACTGACGGATTAGTAGACTAGTAATTTCATCGTCAGCAAACATGAGTTTATCGATTAATTATTATTTTGTAAGATGCAGGTCAATGCATTTAATAACAATTAAAGATTTAATGCAGCCAATATCCATTATTGATGATACAGTAATAGGCCACAGTAATATAGACATGCGGTTATTCCTCTACACAGAACTTGTCACATTTTCACATCTTAACACATGTTATCTATCCCATGTCACTCCATACAGCTTGCACACGCAGTTAAGGATATCATTCATCTACGAAGTACTACCTAGTCAACAGTCGCACCTAGTGGTGTATTCTCAAATCACGTTGTACGTGTCAAGTCCGACGAGCCCGTACACCGTAATCCAGCACGACGTCTTAATCGACGCTTAAAAAAGTGTATTGGACAGGTGGACCGAGTGGTTTCGTGAGGTTTCACCCCTGGACTTGCATATTCCTCTAATAGCACAGTACAGCTCTTCATTCTTCTGATCCAGGCTAAAATCCTCCTCAGTCACTCCTACATACTCTTCGTTCTGCTGAAGTCAAGTCTCCAGGAAATCCAGCGTTCTTTCTTCTTCCGGTCATTGACTAGTGGCGCCCTCTTGCGGACATATTCGGAATTCCGCGGCAAGGGCCCAATTACATTGTTGCGTAGTATTGTTGACTTGTGCGTAATTTATACGATATCGTCAAAAGTGATTTTTTCCCAAGTGTGATAAATGATATTTACAGTGACAGTGACACTTCGTCTATAAGTGACTATTACAGTGACACTCTATTAGTGACAGGTGTGATTAGTGCTCGCTTTCATTAGAAGTGAATTGTCGTGAATAACAGTTTTCAACCCTTAAATTATCATGTCAGGGAGGGAAGATCCCCTCCCTAAGAAACTAGACGATTCGGCACCCGCGATTCGTGCGCGTTCTCCGCGGAAGAGACGGTCTAAAAAACGCAATCGTCGCAGAAAATCGTCGTCTAATGACTCTACATCCAAAAAATCTCGCGCACGAACCTGCTCATCTTCTTATGAATCAGATGATGATAGCCTCGCGCAGGCACCATCGGTCCAACTAACAAACCCAACAATACCTCAATCTGCAAATCCAAGTTCAAATCAACAGCATCAACACCAACAACATCGCCAACAACAACAGCAGCAGCCACAACAGCATCAACAGCAGCAGCAACTTCCACTCACGCAAGTTATTCCTGATTTGCATAGTATGAGTAGTTTTCCTAGTCTTCCTATTACCTCTACTTTCTCCTCATTACCAATTCCCTCTATTCCATACTCTACTGTAGCTGCCCCCTACTCAAACTCACAACCAGTTCCCCTCATGTCCATTCCACTCCCCAATTATCAAGTCTCACCCCCTAGTACCCCTCAATATAATATCCCTCAATACATGGTCGCCCCTAACCCCACCACCACCGCTGCTTCATATCCTCAACATGCATCATCTTCTCAAGTTCTTACTCCCTGTACTTCTTCTAACACTCCAGTCCCCCAAGACAACATCTTCACCTACCGCCTAGCTAACTTCTCAGAACCCCGGCCTGAATCTAGAAGAATCTCCACCATTCTCAGATCCTTTCTTCCCTCTACATCAATCATCCAAATTATCCCACAAAATCACAGCATTATCCTCAAAACCAAAGGAGATGCAAAAAACACATTGATCAATAAAATGGGCCTAGCTCGGCTTGGCGACCATGTTACCATTGAAACTCTTCCCCCTCGAGGCACCAAATTCCAAATCACCAGATCTCAACCTCTTCTTTCCGTCGTCATCCGTGGAGTGGACATAAATTATTCCGACAAAGAGATTTTCGATGAACTCACTTATCATCAGCATCAAATATCAAAAGTCATCAGAATCAGGAACGAACGAGGACCAACCACGCTTGTCCGAGTTCTATCATCCAATCAGGCCACCATCGACAGATTACTCTCTGAAGGAGCATACATCTTCTGGCAACGCCACAAAGTAGAACCATCCAGAACTTCAACTCCAGCACCTCTCCGTTGTGACCGATGCCAGGTCTTTAATTCACACTCTACTGATCATTGCCCCAATAGACAGCCTGTCTGTGCTCATTGCAGCCAACCTTACTCCACCCGCAATTGCCCCAACCTTCAACTTCCACCCAAGTGTACCCAATGCCAAGGCAATCACCCTGCCTACAGCCCACGCTGTCCCAACCGCCCCCCAGTTGACACCACCAAGCCTCAATTCACTGCCCCACTTCGCACTGTTGACCCCATAACCCCACCTCAATCATCTGTTTCCCCCGCCCCCCCCTTCAATAGAAGATCTCATCAGATTCGTCACCATCTGTCTGCAGAACCTTCACCCTTTCGATCGCCCTAGAGTTCTGGAAATTTTACATTTTGCTGCCAGGACCACATTCGGCATCAATATGCAGGCCACTACTTCTGGCCAGAAAGTTCACTTTCATTTCAGGCCCATGGATACATTTTAAATTATGGGTACTTTAAGTCCCGAGGTAAGGTCTGTTGGCGTGCTCTATTCCAACATTAGGTCTCTGAATAAAAACCGTCCTCTCTTGGATATACTCATTCAGGAATATCATCCTGCCATCATTATTCTAAATGAAACATTCCTCAATTCTACACATTTCCCCACCTTTCCTAACTACATTATTTATCGCAGCGATAGACCCAGTAAAACCCGAGGAGGAGTAGCTATCGCCGTTAATAAACACCTCCCATCTCGTCAAATCCAGCCTACTCGCTTTATCCATCTCCCTGAAACTTTAACTATTATTGTTCACCTCCCTAATACTTCGGTCCTTATTTCCACTGCATATACTCCTTCCCGGGAATCAATCCCAATTGAACTAATAAACTACATCGATACAAACTTCAAGAACTACCTTTTCATTGGGGATATCAATATAAACAGTCTTACTGCAACAGACAAGAACAACCTCAACCAGTTTCTTTTGACAATGAATGGAGAACGGCTAAACATTCCAGATTTCACAATCCCAACTAACCAGAGTACACCAGAAATTGCCCTTAGCTCTTCTTTCATTTCTAGAAATTACTCAATGAAATTGCTGGACCCGGTCGGTAGTGACCATCTCCCCTTCTTACTTAAGCTTCCCACCCTCTGTTTACCCAATTTAACTCATAATAACCCTCCGTCTTTTAAGCAGAGAAACTTTAATAAAACAAACTGGGATCAATATCGCCATTTTATTACAGTTTCCCTTACTAGTGCTACTATCCCGCATAACACCAATGAGCTCACTAATTTAACTACATTGTTGGAGTCCACCATATCCCAGGCAGATGAACTATATATTCCTAGAAATACTTTTACGCCCAGTAAACCACCTCTTCCTCCCAAAGCCATTCAATTACTAAAACTTTCCAGAGATTTATTTAGGGCCTACTGTAGGACACGTGACCCAGACCTACTAACGAGACACAGACAAACTCAAAGACATGCCAGGTCCTATATTAAAGCTATTAAAAGGAAACGTTGGAATGCTGTATGTGACAAACTCGCAGGACTGACTTCAGCACGCCCATATTGGAAAACTTTTAGAACTCTCACAGGCCAAACAACCTCGCAATGCGCCTATCCTATCCAAGGGCCAGCTGGACATCTATTCACAGACAAAGACAAAGCTGACTGTTTTGCTGAATATTTCACCGAGACCTTTTCTGACGGAATAGATGACAGACACGATTACGATGACTACGGTGAAATATCTAATAAAACCAACCCTAACCTCCCCCTCCTGACGCCCAGTTTTGACCATCTCCCGACCATAGACCCTGAAACACCACTGAACGATCCCATTACAGTCGACGAAATCAGGGACCAGTTACAAAGACGACGAAACACAGCACCTGGGACTGACAATATCACATACAGGCACATTAAAGAGGCACCCTTCATATTTCTGCATTTTCTTTCAATCGTATACACATTTATACTCTACACAGGAAACTTCCCTTCCCATTGGAAGAAAGCTAAAATTATCCTATTTCCTAAAACCGGCAAACCACCATCCCTCCTCTCTTCCTACCGACCAATAAGTCTTCTGAGCGTGTTCTCCAAAATATTTGAAGCCATACTTGCTGCTAGATTATACAAACATCTAAACGCTAAAAACATTATTCCCCCCACACAGGCCGGCTTCAGAGCATCCTACTCCACTCATACTCAACTCTTCCGTCTAGCAGCGTTAGTAACGCCTCATATTAACAGAGGTTTCCCGGCGGCCTTTCTAATGCTGGATCTAGAAAAGGCCTTCGATAAAGTATGGCACAAAGGCCTAGTATTCAAATTAATGCAGTTAAACCTGCCAACAACAATTACTCGTCTCATTAGTAATTTCCTTCACAACCGCTCGGCCTTCATTCAGATTAAATCTGCTACGTCGCACTCCTTCCCCATGTACTCTGGTGTTCCCCAGGGCAGCCCAATCTCCCCGCTGCTCTACATACTATTTTGCCATGACATGCCCCCTCCCCCTCAACACTCCCATCTCTTTCAGTATGCTGATGATACAGCAATCCTTTCTCTTTCTAATAACTTAAGCACACTCTCTACACGAATGCAATCTTACCTAGATAAACTCATAGCCTGGTTTTCGAAATGGCATCTCTCTATAAACGTCTCCAAAACTCAATTAATTTTATTTGGCACCCGTTCTTCGTATAATCATTATCGCCCTTTTCACGTCACGCTTTTCGAAGAAGCCATTACCCCTTCCAGTCAGGCTTCTTATCTAGGTGTTCGTCTTCACACTTTTCTTTCCTGGAGACCCCATATCCTAGAGATGACCCATAGAGCACGCCAACGTCTGTCCTTGCTTCGACGTCTCCGGGGGGTAACGTGGGGACTAAACCCACACCAAATTATTAATACGTATAAATCTTTTGTCAGACCTTTGCTGGATTACTGCCCATTGGCCTGGACGGGAGCGACTACCACCCAATATAATTTACTAAATTCAATTGAGCACTCGGCACTTAAGATTGCGTACCGAATGCCCATGTGGTCCGACAGTCGAATGCTCCCCCGACCTAAACATCTTCCCCCACTGTTCAATCACCTGCATAAAATTCGTTTAAGATCCATTCAGTCCATAGTCCGCGGTAAGCAACCAATAACTTATGAGCTGCTTACCACTCCCATCACTTGCAGACAGAAACGCAAAGCGAAACCTCTCCCTCAAACATTGGCTTTAGACATCCTACATCATAACATTCGCCCTGATAACTCCCATATCATCCCACCAGACACACTCCCTCCATAAACAATGAGCACGGCGGGTCCTTAAAGTACTGCAAATTATTGTACCTAAATAGTAAACTCCCTCCCTATTTATACAAAATTTTATGTAACTTCATATAACCTGGCATCGGTCATTCCTTCAAGAAAGAAGATAAACATCTCAAAGCTCATAGACAATGCAAAGACAAAACAGTGTTCCAGAAGTTATTTCCCCAAACAATACAGAAATTAAATAGCACATTCAACTTCTTTGCCTCTCATCAAAATTGCAAAGAGCAGTCAACTACAGTACAAAGAAGAAACAGTGCTTCATTATTTATATCTCTATACATTCCAAGAAAAAACAGTGCTCCATTACTTATATCTCTATACAGTGCAAAGAAGAAACAGTTTCCACAATTATTTCTCCATAGAATGCACAGAAGAAACTTTCATTCAATACAAAATCGCAAAGAATTGCTAGTGCTAAATCCTTTTCGTTACACAGAAGTTCAAAGAGCAAATACCGTTTATCATATTATAACATTATTTAAAAAGTGCAAGACAAAATAGTGAATTTCTATATCTTATTTGAACCGGAACGATATAAACTTTTGTTATACATGTTTTATACCTTTTTCAACTCATTTATTTTGTATCTATGCATTGTATTATGAAAAATTGAAAAATAAACGGGGTACTTTTCGGGGGGAAACACAACGAGGTGGCATATGCGGATCTCCCCTGGGGTATCAGCCTTGGAGTAGCGGTAACCCAACAATAATAACACTCGCTATAGCAATCTCTCTACAAACATCACTCTAATAAATAAATCCTCAATGGCTGAAGAACGCCGTAGTTGCGTTGGCGGCCCACCCTCTGCGGAGGGAATGAAATGACCCCCATGATGATGATGATGAAGCGTTCTTTCAACACTTCGCCCGGTGTCATGTCGGAGATCCAGGAGACGGATCACGAACATCCTGGACCCCGCGTTATGGACGACGAATCTATTAAATCAGCCCGACCATTGGATAGCGACGATGATCACCACTCTAGCCCTGAACGTGAAATTAAGAAACGCCGTGATGAGGCCAGTCTAGCTTCTAGTTCCACTGGTTCTACATATACTCCAGCCACTTCCCAGTCCGAGCGAGCAGGCGCGCCGTCCTCGGTTCTGGGCATCCAACAATTACCACCTTCGCCACCTCAGTATCAAGCTCCCTCACCTCTTCTATATATGCCTCCCAATATTCGTAGCCATGCTACGGTTGCGAAAAATCCGGCTCTTCCTTTTAATATCCGACAGCGCAGTATCATTTCTCCCACACCACAGCTTCCACCTACTTTTTACGTCATCAAACTGATTAATATTGAACCACATCTGGCCAATATTCGCTCTCTCTACCAGCTTATCTCCAGGTTTACCCCCAACATCTCTCAATACGATCTGGAGATTCAACGTACAAGAGAAGGCTTCAACTTGAAAACATCCAAGCCCTTCTACTCGCATTTCACTTCGGCGATTGGAGCCCACCAACTGGGAAACACGCCCGGGCGAGTAATCTTACTCAGCAGCAACCAGCCTGAAGACCTGAGGCTCCCTCTCGTCCCGCCCCCGTCTTATCTGTCGTTGCTTATGGGGTCGAACGGGACTACACGGAGGACGAAGTGGCGGCCCAGCTCCAACAAGACGGCCACCAAATATATCGCGTCCTCCGCATCAGGAACGCCGAGGGACCAACTTCTCTGGTACGCATTCTCTCCCGGGATGTTAACACCCTTGACTGCCTGCTCCGCGATGGCGCCATGATTTACGCCCGCCGCCACCGCGTCGAGCCATCCCGGTCATCGCTCCCCAGGAGGATTCGCTGTGACCGCTGTCAGCGGTACGACCACCTGCCGAGTGAACCCTGCAAACAAGATCAGGTATGTGCCACATGTGCGCAGGATCATCCTACATTTTCTTGCCCTAATCGTCAGAATCCGAAGTGCATTAATTGTAACGAACCTCACCCTGCCTATAGTTATAAACGTAAAGTTAAACCCGCTCCTGAACCTTCTCACCCGGAGTCTGTTGTACCCGTCATTTCCCAGGATCTTCCAACCCCCGCCTCTTCCCTCCCCTCCCGTAGTGTGGAGAACATCGTCCGCTTTATGACGATGGTACTCCAAAACACCCTTCCTTTCCTGCGTCCCCACATCCTTACCCAGATCCAATTAGCGGCACGATTAGTTCTGAATACGCATGTCGATGTTGGTTATACGGGGAATAAAATGCATTTTGCATTTTCCCCCTAAATACCGTCCCCATTCGATAGTTCTTTGAAGGTTTATTATGATAACATAAGATCACTTCAGTCTAACCGTGCCCTGTTCACCACTTCCCTTTCCATTTATACCCCGGATATTTTTGTGCTTAACGCGAGCTTCCTGACACAGCGCCAACGACCTAACTTTTCTACTTACACTTTGTATCGCGCTGACCGGCCACGTAAGGCTCGTGGAGGCGTAGCCATTGGTGTCAGGCGGGATCTCACTACTAAACGTCACTTTCTTCCTCCCTCTATTACTCTTCATGAATATCTGATTATTGAAATTTTTTCGTCTACTCGCACTTTTGTTGTCGCTACTACTTATTTAACTGTCGGTAACCCTCCTCCTTCTGATTTTATTCGGTATATTGATAATCATTTCCTCGATTATATTATAGTCTGTGATATTAATATCACCTCATATACCCTTACGGCTCTTACTAACTTTAATACTCTTTGCGCGAATATCCGGGGTAATCGCATTCCTTTCCCCTTCCCTACCCTACCACGATCCAACACCACACCAGACGTTTTTATCCTATCTCCTTCTTTTTCTCTATCCCCGATTATTGCTAAATGTTTAGAAATCGGTAGTGATCATACACCTGCCCTCATTACCATTCCCGGTGTCCTCCCCCACCCTCATTCTCCCCCACCCCGCCCCCTCCTACTAGACGCTACAATCAGACTAACTGGACAGCATATCGACAGACTATTACAGACCTGCTTCAGAACTCCCCCTCCCCTACTTCCTCCCACAATCTTCTCTCTCTCATAACGCTCCTGGAACATGCACTAACTACAGCTGATCACTTGCACATTCCTCGCCGTTCCTATCATCCTAACAAGCCCCCTATTCCTCAAAAAGGACTACAGTTATTGCATTTAGCACATGACTTGTATCATCACTATCTTCGAACTCGTGACCCTACCACTTTGACTCAACATCGCCGAACCTTACGACATGCCCGTTCCTGTATCAAAGCTATTAAGCGAAAGCACTGGACTACAGCTTGTACTGAACTCTCCGACGAACAGAACTCTCGACGTTTTTGGCAGACATTCAAACGTTTGACACAGCACACAAAATCCCACCCCACCTACCCCATTCATCATCTTCCGCACCCCCTACTACTGATAAGGAAAAAGCTGATTAGTTTGCTGACCATTTTTCCAAAGTCTTCTCTCCCTCCTTCTCCCCTACACTCTACCATCCTGATGAGCCCATAATTAACCATTATAGTCATCCAGATCGTCCTGAACTTCAACCCTCCTTTCATCATTATCCTAATATTGATTATACTCACATACTCAATTCCTCTATTACGCCTCATGAAATTCGCACTTTCCTTAAACATCGGAAAAATACTGCCCCCGGATCTGATTCCATAACCTACCGTCACATCCGTGAAGCTCCACCCATTCTCTTCGATCTCCTTAGTTCAGTCTATACTACTATGCTCTATACTGGTATTTATCCTTCTCACTGGGGTTGAGTAAACGTACTTCTCTTCCTCAAGCCTGGCAAATCTCCTTCCGATATTTCTTCCTATAGGCCTATTAGTCTTTTACCCGTCTTATCTAAGATTTTAGAAGCTGTCTTATCACGTCGCATATCTCGTTATCTTACTTCCCTCAACCTCCTCCCCATCTCCCAAGCCGGATTCCGCTCAAAGTTCTCAACCCAGGATCATTTATTTCATATTACGTCATCCCTAAATTCATTTCTACGCCCCCGGAAAACTGCCGCACTGGTGTGTCTTGATGTCCATAGAGCTTTTGATACTGTGTGGCCCTCCGCCTTACTGTTTAAATTGCGCCATTTACCGCTTCCTCTTACTCTTATTCGTTTTATTTATCACTATCTTCGCTCCCGTGCAGCTCGTATCTTAATTTATGGCACTTCCTCTAATATTTTCCCTATGACTTCCGGAGTTCAACAAGGTTCTCCACTTTCACCTTTGCTGTATATCCTTTTCACTCATGATATTCCCCATCCTAATCCTCCCCTCCGCCTGTATCAATATGCAGATGATCTAGCTATTCTTGCCCTTTCCACCACGACTAACACATTAACTATTCAACTCCAAGCCTACCTCACTACCCTCGAAATCTGGCTTCAATCCTGGTATTTGTCCGTTAATCCTGTTAAAACTCAGTTTATAGTTTTCCGTAAAAATTCCCGTCTTTGCCGCCCCCGTCATCGAGTTCTACTAACTATGTACAATACATCCCTTGCGGAGACTAATCTATTAAAATATTTAGGCATTACCTTTCAAAATAACCTCCAATGGAACCATCATCTTGATAATATCTATAAAAAGGCATTTTCTCGCTTCCGTGCCCTTCGCTCGCTTACTGGGCATACCTGGGGTCTTCGACCCTCCCATATTATCCATATTGCACCCATAAGCGAATTTACGTAATTAATTTATGAATTAAAGTTGCATATTTCGCATATGGGATACTACAGCAGGCAGTGAGAGCTAGCAGTCACAAAGGAACATTCTGGCGCCAGTCAGTCGGCAAGGAAATCCTCGAAACTTCTCTTAGAGCACGAACAACTTGTAGACCCGCCCTGAGTACTGCATCCAATAAATTTTATGGTACCGCCTAGGTGTGGCAACTTTCTACTTGGTTCTCACGAGAAAATCACGCGTTGAGGCCTGACCTACTTAGCAGGACAAAGGAGACAACGATAACACCCACCAACCCTTGGGAGAAAATGGAAGCGTCCATGCTACGAAGAGCGCGAAAGTCTCAGCCAATCACAAAATTCCAAATTTGAATGTCCTGTCATAGAGGGAATCTACAGTCAGTATTTCGCTGTTTCGAGCCCGGAAGAGTTGTGTAAAACAGTGTCCTGACTTCCTAATAATATTTGAAATTTATCGGTGGGAAGATGTGGTCAATTATTGGCTAATTAATAAAAATTTAACTCTACACGGAAGAGTAGTATCGCCCAGGAATTGAACTGTCATGGCGGGAAGAAGCCATTCGCTGGAAGAAAATAACGCCGGTGACGCGCGCCGTCGTGTGGATTATCCTGTGATCGTTTCCCACGGCGCAATATAACAAGTAAGTCAGACCGAAATTAGGAAGATTTTGTACATAATTTTTGAAGCTTTAACCTACGGATGTATGATAAAGCGCTCCCAAGTGCTAGATCACTACGCCACATCCCTTCCACAGAACTATTTTCAAGGTGGAGGAGAACTCATTACAAAACCAGCGAGCAGGGTGGTGAATCTTCAGTGACTGAGTGACTGTGTGTTCAGTGTGTATCCTGTGTTCGTGGGTTAGTTGAATCTTCGGTGTGTTTAGAGTGTATCAGCTAATTCAGTTAGTCAACTTTGAACTTTACTTTTGTCTGGTAAGAAAGCGATTAGAGACACTTGATGGCATCCGAGTGAGCCATGTATTTTACTTGGGAGAGTAATATTTCAGGAGAAATGAACACTATAACAAACTTTTACTTTACTTTGGATTTATGCAGAGATAACAGGCAATAGCTACACTTTCAACACTTGGCTTAAATGAACTCACATTACTAATCGAGAGGGACAAGTCCATGTTTCAGCGTAGCTGCATAAAACCTTTCTAATCCACGTGTAGTTTGACATTTGTTGGAAAGCTATTTTATTCTTCATTTTTGGAGGACGATCAGCATAAATTTCTCCACATCATTGGAAACTGTACTTTAGCTTGCTTTTACCACTTACAATAAACTGTTATGGCAAGCGAGATGTTTTCGGGGAGAAACTAGTTAAAGCAGACAGGGAGCAGAATGTCTTTTCATTAATGAAAGGCCGCAATGTTAAAGACCTTGAGCAAACTGTTATGTTCCGAAGAGGTGAACAACCGGTAAGCCACTAGGTAAACAAGCTGAGACCAGCAGGTGTTTTTCAGGCAGGTAGCGGAGAGGAAACTTTCGACTTCACGTCAGGAGTCTATGCAGTGCTATGGTATCATCTTTATTGAAGTGCTAGAAAATGGGTGTGTTATGTTAATATGAACGTGTGTAACGCCATGATAAAAATGTATCAAGTATGCGTGTGTGAAAATTTGGAATACCACATCAGCTTCAAGATGGAATTCTAATTCACCATGACGGAGCCCGGAGGGTCATCCAACATACCTCCAGCACCCAGGTATGAGCATCTACAAGATCATGTAAATAAATATGTAGGACTGTGAACTAATCGATGATCAAATGTAGCTTAGACTGTTAGGTAGGATTGTAAATAATTCACATTTTAATAATCATAATAATAATAATCATAATAATAATAATAATAATAATAATAATAATAATAATAATAATTTTTGCACTTTTAGCTAGGGTTATTTGCGCACTTCCTTTATGTAGATGTGTTTGCGTATTATTATGGATCATTTGTACTAAGTCACTTTGACAATTTAGGATGCTATATTATTTGATCTCAATGAGTGTAATGCCGATTTATAATAATAATAATAATAATAATAATAATAATAATAATAATAATAATAATAATAATAATCTTCATGTTATTATAACTTTAGTTTTGAGCGATATTTCTGTTGGAGTTATGATCTTGTAGACGCCGCCTTGTTGATTTTAATGCTTATTTGGAGATTTGCGCATTCAGTTTGTTTTATGTTGTGGAATCATCATTCAGAGGACCGTTTCCGGTAGTTCTTATACCGTATATTTTTGCGACGATTTTTGGTGGATGCTAGTATTTATTTCTGTGTAGTTGCGGTTACACATTTTTTTAATAGCCGTGTTTTTGAGAGGCAATCCCGTCATTTTTAGTAAACAGTTAGTGACAGGAAGCCATTGATGAGTCAGCTCTGATATTTTGTGATATGTGAAGCAGAGAATGATCTAGAGATCGAGCTAAATGAATAATATCCCTGATGATCTGCGTTGATAATGGAAATGTGATATTTGGACCATGTCATGAACTGTCGTAAGAAATAGAGATGTGCACGACAGATATTTTGCCCGCCGGATACGAGCGAGGTCGTATTATGAAGTACTACGTAGAGGATAATGATGAGTAAATAGAATTGAGAGATGAATAATTTAACCAAGAGTGTTAAATACGTAACGACATGGGTTATGATTGTAGGCAGAAGCCTGTATTTTGTTTCAAATAGTTCCAGGGAAAGTAGATGCTCGGCAAATAGGCCAGTTTATGCTAGCCGTAGTACATGTGAGCAGAGCGACGAATCAATGTGTATTTTGATAGTCATGTAGAGTCATGGATGACATGGAATAGCAGTAATTATTGTCCATAAAGGTTAAATAGTGTCATGGCCAGACATTTGTCGTCTGAGGTTAGAGATTGCCGTCAAATTCACAATATTTTGCTACTTGTAGCGGGGTAAAAGTTTCTGTAAGCTCCGATATTTTGCGCATTTCATCCTTATTAATTTTCAGTAGGCAGCGATGTTGGGATCTAGTTTTGTTTATTTGTTATTCTTTCTGAGTGTACCTTTTATTACCGTTTATTTGTGGGATGTGACCGTATGTGAAGTATTTGCATTTGATTTGCTGTAAATAGATAGGTGTAGTTAGGCTAGTTTTGATTTCTGTATTTTCTTTTGTTGGAGCAGTGTTTCTCCATTAACAGGTCTAATTATGTAAATAAAATTTCATGTGTTAGGATAAGAGATCATCGATTAGTTCATAGTAGTAGTGGTATGCTCATACCAGGCATTCAGTAATTACCAAACCTTTAAAATCCACTACATTTTTAATTAGGAAATGAAGCGATCTTTAATAAACCAGTTGTATAAAAACAGCCGCAATGAATGAGGTAAATAAGATGGGGTCTGCCTCCATCTAGTGGTGGTACCACAAATTATGAGTTCGTAATGAATTACAGTCAGCGGCAAATTAAGTAAAATTTTAATGTACAAGGATCGCTGTCATTTGAAGTGTAAACATGAGGCACTTGGCCTAATTACTTTATATTTAAAAGAAGTCCAGGCTATCACAGTCATGCAGGTGAAGTTTAAACAATTAAATGAGTGATTATAACACTCAGGTTCATGTTTCAATAATTTCTTTTCTTTAATCACGAGTAGTTTGAATGTGACAGTGGTTATGTGGTAAAACGAAGTACGATGTTCATGGCTGTTTCCTTGAATTTTGTCTTATGTTTTCTTACACTTGGTTAGTGCAGTCCATGATTCTTTGAAAGCTGGGTGTTGCACAACTAAGCCACATGTGTTAAATGTTTGATAAACACCTCTGAGTCAGTGTTGATTTGATGACGTAACTAATTAATTAATTAATTATTCAACTACATTAATTTATTTTGAGAGACATTTTCTACGTAATACAATTCAGTACTTCAAATGAGGTGGTATTTTCTGACCAGAGTTTTGTATTTATTCACGTCATCGTCTTGAAGACAGTGTCAACGGAATCTGGAAGATGATTAATTTAATTGACTTTCAGTCAGTTTTATTAGGCAAATATTTGAGTTATTGTAAGGCAGATCTTCAATCTATTTTTTTTAAATTTCTATTCCATTACACTTTGCTTATTTTCACCAGTTCATTTTTCAATTTTGACACTTAGCTGACGGCCCGCCTACCCATAGGGTAGGAATGAAATAACCTTCTAATAAATAAATAATAATATACTACCTAGTGTTTTCCATTCATTACCATCTTTACTTAAGAGACTGAAACAACACGGATGTAGCAAATTAGAAGAAATAAAAATAGCCGGAAATTGTATTGATTAAGGTGTATTATCGCGACTTGGCGAACGTTCTTTCAAGACATGCTTGCCTATTCGTAGACACTCGTCACAAAACTCCCCCTCCCCCCCCCCCCCGAATCTTCTAAATTGTGTATTAACTCTGAGAGCGAATGTGTTCTCAAGCCTATGGGTCATCTTTATAGGAACACTAGCTGATGTACCCGTGCTTCGCTACGGTATTCTCAGAAGGACTGACTTTGTGGTTTTCCTAACTACAGTTAGGCCATTAAAAAACGTCAGTAGAAATGTAGAGATTAGCAATGTTATCATATAAAATACTCGTTCAAATGAAAAACCGCACTTTTTCTCACTTTCAACGAACAGTACTACGATGCCAAACTAACAGTCCAAAGTTCCAGAGCTGGAGTTACCAGGTCGCAGACAGCCGTGAACACTCCTCTGCCAGTTTTCGTTAATTATACACACTGCTCATTCCAATCAGTGCCTCAGGGTAGGGATTGAATAGCTCGAATGCTATGATGAACCAGTGTTTTATGTACCAGTAGTATCAGAAAATTTATGAACCAGAGGAATGGCAATGCTTAAGAAGAAGGTTATCTAACTCCCCAGCTACTTCCCGCCAATATTCAGACAGGCTGTTACACTCGGTACGACCGGGCGAGTTGGCCGTGCGGTTAGGGGTGCGCAGCTGTGAGTTTGCATCCGGGAGGTAGTCGGTTCGAAAACCACTGTCGACAACCCTGAAGATGGTTTTCCGTGTTCTCACATTTTCAGACCAGGCAAATGTTGGGGCTGTACCATGATTAAAGCTAGGGCAGCTTCCTTTCCACTCCTAGCCCTTTCCTATCCCGCCGTCGCCATAATACCTATCTGTGTCGGTGCGACGTAAAGCAAATTTTAAGAAACTCGGCATACAGCAGTAATCCCATCTATCGGACATGACTGGCAACAGAAAACACGAAGCACATCACAACAAACAATGGTCATTGTAAATTTATTGTTGTTCATTGTTATGAGCTTTCTGTAATGTAGGTCTTCACATTAAGTTTTCTTTTGAATCTGTGATAATAGGGCGTCTTACGAAATGATTTATAGCGTAGACTGTAGTTCCTTATTCCCCAACTACATTACGATTTTCATTAAATTCTGTTTACCCATTTTCACGGGACTTGGCGCTGATATGGACTTAGCAACAAAAATCCAAATTCATGAATACCTATGTTATCATAGCCGGTTCGATAACAATTTATAAGACATAAATGATCGGAAATTTAATACTATGCAACTTTAGTAATGCAGTATTTGTCGATAGGACCACTAATAACACAAATATTTGAGAATTAAATTTTAGGCCTTCTTCTAAACTACCATTCCACTCAGCGTGAATGAAATCATTTATGGCCTAGATTGTAGCGACTTATTTCCTGACTTTGCATACTGATTTTCATTAAGGTAGGACTACTAATAACAAAAATTTGAGAATTTAAATTTAGGCCTTCCCCTAAACTACCATTTCTTTCAGCGTGAATAATATTATTTATAACCTAGATTGTAGCGACATATTTTCCAAATTTGCATACCGATTTTCATTAAGATAGGACCACTAATAACATAAATATTTGAGAATTACATTTTAGGCCTTCCCCTAAACTACCATTTCTCTCTGAGTTCATAAAATTATTTATGGCCTAGACTGTAGCGGCTTATTCCCGGACACTACAAACTGATTTTAATTAAATTCTCTTCAGCCGTTTTCTCGTGATGCATGTACAGACAGACAGACAGACAGACAGACATTACGGAAAATTAAAAAGTGAATTTCCTTGCTACTATGGACACGACAGATACAGAAATATCATCCTTTTTAAATTCTGAGCAATGTGCAGACAAAACTCTTATTTTATATATATATATAGACGTATGTAAGAGGAAACATAATATGATCAGCTTTCTTAGCGAACTTACATTACTTATCACGGTTAGCATGCAACTCAAACAGAAACAACAACCTACCTGTATGTTAGTCCTTCAGAGTGTATCAGTAAATGAAATATTATATTTTCTTGAAGGAATGGTGGCTATCAGCTTGCATTTGGGAGATAGTGGATTCGAACTCTACTGTCGGCATGCCTGAAGATAGTTTTCCGTGGTTTCCCATTTTCACACCAGGCAAATGCTGGGACTATATCTTAATTAAGGCTACGGCCTCTTACTTCCCACTCTCAGTCCTTTCCTATCCCATCGTCGCTGTAAGACCTGTCTGTATCAATGCGACATACAGCAGATTGTAAGGAAATGGTGGTAGACGGTAAATTTTGAAACTACAGTAGTGGAGATGGAAGAGGGAGTCATGATTTGCTCAGTGGCTTAGTTGCCCGCTTCCCGCCTGGAAGGCTGACGTTCGAATCTCGATCGAACGA
This sequence comes from Anabrus simplex, assembly GCF_040414725.1. Taxonomy (NCBI): domain Eukaryota; kingdom Metazoa; phylum Arthropoda; class Insecta; order Orthoptera; family Tettigoniidae; genus Anabrus; species Anabrus simplex. The sequence continues at coordinate 1,656,911,924 of NC_090265.1, forward strand.
TACTAGGTTGAATTTTTCACCTCAAATATCATGTGGCATTAGGAAGAGCATTCGGTTTTAAATTTCCAGCCAAAATCGAAATAGCGTAGTTGTATCCAACAACCCCAGAAATACCTTGGAGAAGTTTAAAGAACTCCTTGGCTGAATGGCCGCCGTTCAGAGGGCCCCGGGTTCGATTCCCGGACAGGACGGGGATTTTATCCGTGTGTGGTTAATCTAGCTCAGGGGCTGAGGTGTTTTTAATTTTCTTAATACACATCTTCATTTACACCCAACAAACACAAATACATCCCTCCACGTAGAGTAGTCGTCAGGAAAGGTCCATACGAAGTGCCTACCCTAGATGATTGGAATATCATATTCAGAAAGGAGCAGATGAAAAAAACCTTGAGTATATTACCCACGTTTACGATCGATGCTTCAAAACAGTCATTAATAATGCAGAAGGGGATTTATTTGCTTATTACTCACATGTCAGTCAAGTCAGAAAAGCCACCGGCCATTTCGTTGTTCCCATATGACGCAAGCAAAATGGTGTGTAAGCTGTGTATCTATTAGGAATATAAGACAGAGCAGGAGGTTACATTGTTGAACTCTTCACGAAATGAGGGTGTCAGGATTTTCTATTAGAATCCTTCCGGTCCGAATTGGGGCATATATCCAGACGGGTGTGTCGATGGCTACTATGGTCGTTGTGTTCTCTGCACAAGACAAAAACGTATCACTGCAAGATCACAAAATCGATCGTTGCAACGCTCCCTAGTCTCAACATAAACAAGTCACAACATGCACTAATATTTCAGCAACAACATGCTGCCGCGCTTAGTATATATAATAATTGATCAATTTATTTTCTGAACTCTGCAAGTGACATTTTATCATTAACGACTCCTGTATGCAGATCAGAATTGTTTCAGTGTGACTTTTGTCTGTATTTCGCGTTGTATTTCCTTCAGCGCTTCTGTTACTTTCCCGACGGAAAGATCGTGTTATAGAGAGCCACTTAATGCGTTCGGGGACTGCCTACACTGAAGGCGGGAAAGGAGCACTGCGATATTCATCACTGGGGTTCGGATGCTTAAGACAAAAGAATCGTCGAAATATGACGAAATATATCTTAAAATGATTAAATACGCCTATCACCAATTACTTGGCTATACACGACATTTTTATATTTCTCGTAAAAGTTACAACTTAAAATTTGGTATGCTATGTTCTTAATTAGTTATTAGAATTTTCATATCAATCTCCGAATTTTCACATTTGAATATAGTCGATATTCACTGGCTCAGCTAACAAGCAAATCATTATCTGAGGCTGCGTACTGTTAATCTTGGGTCTGTAAAGAAAACTATGGTAGTTTTGGAAGTTTGATCCTGAAAAAAAAAAAAATAGAATTCAAGAAAACTAGAAATCGAATTTAAATTTTAGATTAAAAAAGGATTTAAAAAGGAATAGTCAATACGTTTTCATTTTCCTTTACACAGAAAAATGAACACAAGGAAAATTATTCTAATGGACTGCATATTCATATGTGGTTGGGAGGCGTGACCGATCTTAGGAACATAATTGGTAGAGAAAATGTTGTCAGACTGGATTGATGACGCAAACAAAAAGGACATTGCGAATTATCAATGTTACTTACTAAGTGGGTTTACGTCAACAAAATAGCTTAATGTTAATAAATAAAAGAACTCTCCTCGCAGGAAAGTGCGTTGCTGTAATGGTAATCATATCGCTAGCTCTTCCTATCTCCCCGCCACCCACACCCATCAATCCTAGGTCGTGCTCATTCCTCTATCGCCAGTCCCTGATATTAGAGAAGAAGGATTATGTAGGAGGTCAAGAGTTCATCAGTTCCTGATAAGGTTTGAACTGACATTTCTCTCGACTGCCAATGCCTATGACTGCCTTCAACAATATTGGTGGTGGTGTCATATTTTCGAATAATTCCTATTAGATTCAGATTAATCCTAATCGTAACTGAATGTCTCGACTACTATGCTCACCGATGGAAGACACCGTATACCTCGTTCCATAAGCAAAGAACATTATTGTTACTGCCCGCCTAGCGATCAACGATCGGTAAGGCGTCAAGTCAATGGTCTGACACCGTGGTTAGCAGGTTCGAGTCCCGTTGGTGGAAAAAAAATGTTCGCTGGCAGGGTAGGAAAGTTGGTGGTATACAATTTCAGATCAGTACAGTAGATTGCGGGATGAATGAGAGATGAAATGAAATGATACCGGAGAGTGTTGCTGGAATGAATTATGACAGGGAAAGCCGGAGTACCCGGAGAAATCCTGTCCAGCTCAAATCTCACATGGAGTGACTGGGATTTGAACCACGGAACCTAGCGGTGAGAGGCCGGTGTGCTGCCACCTGAGCCAAGGAGGCTCACTCCAGTAGTAATATCAGTAAAAATGTATGCGTAAATGCGCTTTATTCTTTAAAATAACCTGGCCTAGGGGTGTTAGGATATATCTTACATCAGTAGTTACTTACCTTTTATAGCAAAAATGTAGGGCAGGTTCGCTCGCTGAAGCAACCCTCGGGCTACCACTGCCAGTAGGTACGTTAGGGAAAGAGCTGCACGCTAGCACGGAAAGGCTCGTGCTCAAGTGGTGTTTTTCGATATACGATTCTGCCATAGTCCGGCTATATGGCTAAATGGTTAGCGTGATGGCCGTTGGTGACAGGCGTCCCGTGTTCGGTTCTCGGCAGGGTCGGGAATTTTAACCATCATTGTTTCATTTCGCTGCCACGGGGGCTGGGTGTATGTGTCGTCTTCATCATCATTTCATCCTCATTGCGACGCGCAGGTCGCCTACGGACGTCAAATTGAAAGACATGTACATCGAGCCGAACATGTCCTCGGACACTCCCGGCACTAAAAGCCATACGCCATTTCATTTCACTACTGCCATAGATTGTAATACGAATTAATTTTATCAGTTTAATTTTCTTCTTCTTCTTATTCTTAATCTGTTTACCCTCCAGGGTCGGTTTTTCCGTCGGACTCAGCGAGGGATCCCACTTCTACCTCCTCAAGGGCAGTGTCCTGGGTCGGGGGATACAACTGGGGGAATGACCAATACCTCGCCCATGAGGCCTCACCTGCTATGCTGAACAGAGGCCTTGTGGAGGGATGGGAAGATTGGATGGGACAGGCAAGGAAGAGGGAAGGAAGCGGCCGTGGCCTTAGGTTAGGTACCATCCTGACATTTGCCTGGAAGAGAAGTGGGAAACCACGGAAAACCACTTCCAGGATGGCTGAGGTGGGAATCGAACCCACCTCTACTCAGTTGACCTCCCGAGGCTGAGTGTACCCCGTTCCAGCCCTCGTACCACTTTTCAAATTTCGTGGTAGAGCCGTTAATCGAACCCGGACCTCCGAGGGTGGCAGCTAATCACACTAACCACTACACCACCGAGGTGGACTTCATTTTATTAAAAGTCAATTTAATATAAACTGTGTTATAATAACTTAACGAGCAGTTAGAAATATTTTATTGATCGCATTCTATTATTGAGTTTTTTAAAGTTTCAATATTTTGGCTGAATATATTCTGAGCGCGGATTTGGGATTAAATCTGACGGATTATTTCTGTTTCCAGGCCTACGAATTTTCATTAACGTGAAGAGCAGCTCATGTACAGTAAGCACGTCGATTCAAACTAACTCAACATATTTAGAGCATTGCTACACGAGAGAAATGTTGATAGAAGCCTGATAGGTATTTAGCTGTAATACAGTTGTGTAATATTACAGCACAGCCGATTGGATCCCTCGCTGTGCTCCTAGCTAGAGCGACGCATCAAGTCGGCCGTGATTACAGTAATGTATATCTGTCATTAGCCTGCAGGTAGCACCACCTCCCTTAGGTGTGATGCGCTTCTCTCTGGCGCTACCAGATGGCCTCCGGATGTGTCCCCTGGCAGCTACGGTGTGTGTGCCTGGGGGGGGGGGGTTGAGGGAGGGCTTGATTGAGTGGGGACATGATGGATGGAGATGTTATGTTTGCTTGAGTGTTAGTGGCACCGTAGCCCTGCATTTTGCAGCTTAGTCCTGCACCAGTGTATTAACTACCTATAGAGCATGTATTGATTGTTCACATGACGTTAATATAGTTACTCACGTTTAGGCCTTTCTGGCATCCTCTGAGAGAACCAGCCTCATTGTAATACAGTCCACTTCACAATCCTTAAATATTTTCAAGTTTAATCAACAGTCCATTAGCTACCTATCGCACTCGAGATCGGAAAGCTGGTCCTGAAATTCTGCGGGCGTAGTTTCAACTCCTGTTCAATATGGGTATCAAATAACTAGAAGAGCTCTATTATCTTAAAATCTTTATTCAAACTGGTCACGAAGAATTTCTGCCATTTTAGCACTATTCACTCAATGCTGAACATCGCCTGGTATTTTGGAAAGCGTGTCACATTTCTGCTTGTTAGCTGATATCTCCATAATACTGGTCAACATCAATTCCTTTTCATTTGGATGTGGAATAAGCAAATATGATTTAGAAACGCTTAGTTAACTCTCATTCTTTGAAAAAGAGGAATTTCATAATGGAGGAACTGTCAACTTTTGGTACAGTAAATAACATTTGTCACAAATATAGGTTAACATGTAAGTAAACTTTATTTTATTCCTAGAGAAGCCATTTTCATTTCACAATTGCCATAAAATGAAATGTAATGGCGTATGGCTTTTAGTGTCGGGAGTGACCGAGGAAAAGTTCGGCTCGCCAGGTGCAGGTCTTTTGACTTAACTCCCGTAGGCGACCTGCGCGTCGTGATGAGGATGAAATGATGATGAAGACGACACATACATTCAGCCTCCGTACAAGCGAAATTAACCGATGATAGTTAAAATTCCCGACCCTGCCGGGAATCGAATCCTCTACCACTGTGACCAAAGACCAGCACGCTAACCATTTAGCCATGGAGCCGGACACAAATGCCATACTGTCGTTGAAGAAACCAAAACTCGTATGTCACAATGCTCTTCATATCCATTATGTTGCTTAAGACTGATCACGCTTCAGAGCCACGTATGGATATGCAGTCCATCAAAACAATTTTCGTTGTGTTTATTTTCAGGGGCTAATAATTTTTAAAACCTAGCCTAAACCTTGATTTATTTTCAAGGGTGCATAAGACATACTCATAATCTACATCATCTTAAGCTCATTTGTAATTTTGGTTTCCAGTCCAGATTGTTTGGAGTTCAAGTGCTCCCTGGTGGGGATGTGATAGGCGTCATTCAATTGTAATTAATTATTGAGGAATATATATTTCAGTTTCAGAAGCAAAAATATCTTACTTTACATATAGTAAGTACAGAACAGGCCGAGATGGTATTGTGCAACCTGCCACAGACTGTTGTCTCCACTAAGATTAAGGAATACAATGGCCAGCAAAATTAGAATTCTCAGAAATTGTGACGAGGGGGAAGAGACAGGCAAGAGTTATTTCCGAGTCAGTGGAAGGTTTCAGGCCCGCGGGCGAAATTATAGTGCGACACACTGGAGGAGGCCGTGTGCAGAATTCCTAGAAAAGACGTCAAGGGAGCTCCAAGATACTAGCAGGAGCTGAACACAAGGTTGGCACTTGAAGAAAAAAATATGAAACATCTCTGTCCCGCGCTAGCTTGGACCATTCGTGAAATTCATAGACCAGTAGCAGGCACGACAACTTCGTATTGTAAGAAGCACTGCCAACCTTAACTCCACGGATTAAATTTATAGAAGGAAGTGATTAATAAATTCGGAATAAGGTGAATTTTAGAATCCTAACCATATAATAAAAGTTATTAAAAGTTTTTAACTGAGGGAGATTGATTGGCATAATTCTGAGAATTCGTGGATACTATCCGTTGATTGGCTGCAGGCAAGAGACGCGGCAAAAGAGCGCGAAATTTCAGGCCGGGATACAAGAGCTAAATTCGCAATTATATCAATTACCAGCGAACGATATTAGTTGAGAATTGGCATAGAGCCTTTGAGAACATAATTACATCATTTGATCCCATATTTAAGCCACTGGCAAAGGCGCAAATAGTCGTATGAGGATATCGGAGCTGCGAGTCGTAAGATGACCTTTCGTGAACTCGGAGAAGAGGGGAGACGAATATAAATATAGGGTCGTGGAGACGGACTTACTTCTGATAATGTGTTCGAGGTGTTTCCACGCCAGGGGTACGTAATTTACTTGTGAATATTCCGTGCTGTTACGACGCCAGGGAGCATGTGTATATTTACTCGTGCAGTAGTGTTCGAAGTGTTAGAATGTTACGTAGCAGAGTGACGTGTAGTAGTTCATATTACAGTCTTGAACAGTCTACTAGCAAGAAGAGTTCCAATATTTACCGAACTCATTAAATTAAAACCTACGGATAGGAGTGTGAGATTCTACAAAAAGAAAGTAGGAAGAACGTGACGTGAGATCGATCACGAGTGTTCGACGTATTTCACTCAGTAAACAGTCAATCATCAACTGATACCTGGTCAGCTGCGCGAACACGCGACGGGAAATCGAGTGCGCGTCCGGGCCGTAGTAAAGGGGATCCCGAGGTATCCCATGTTCCTAGTGTCCGGGAAAGGAACAAAGAATGTATATTTACATTAAGTGGGCTAGATAAAAGGCCAGGAATGTAAAGTTTCAGTTCAATATTAGTGTGTGTAGAATTGTTAAAATGTTAACATTTTAAAACTTGAAAATTAATATGTGTAAATCTCAAAAGTGCATTGGATTACCTCTTCAAGCTTGCATGAAAACCAGTAGGATGCAGGGCTAGACTGGACGGGGCATGTGCTCCTCGTCTAGTTTAGCAACCTACAAGGCTGAGATGAGTACCCATTAATATACATTTGTAGATTGCTATCGTTAGCGGGAGGAAATCATATTCTTTCATTATGGTAACTTAATTGTGAAACGAACCGTTTTCGGATCGTATAAATTCAAAGATAGTGAGACAAAGGGACAAATTAATATGTATTAATTAGATCAAGCACTCATCATAATTTTGATTATTTAATAGAGTAGAGTAGGGTTGATTTGTTTATTCAAGTGCTTGAATTGTTTGAAATTATATGGAGCACGTTTCACGTAAAGATAAGATTAATATTCATTTTATAAGTGCTCAAATGTGTTTTCCGTTATCGGAAACTTTATAGATATTAAGGCATGCTGTAAGATTTTCCGGAAGTAGAGGGTCGCCAAGTAACTTTAATGGTTGTGGGACGAAATGAAGTCCATTGAGTTGTCTGTAAATTTCGATGATTATTTTGCCGCGAAGTTTCGCCAGTGGACAGAAATAATAATAATCAGTAGAAGTGTCGGATTAATCAATTAAAATGGATAATGTGTCAATGCGTGTTTAATAATAATGCTTTGCGAATAAAGGCACGGGTCTAATTTGATGGGATGATTGCAAGTTAAAGTAATTTCAATGTCGAGATAACATATGGCGGGGAAGACTTTAATTCAGGCAGTAAATTTGATTTTAACTTTAATTGTTGATTTAACGTTTTTTGGACTCCATAATAATCGTAAATAATTTTGTAGAAACGATAGAGGCACTTGTATAAGATGGTCACGCTATGTTGGAAGCCCAGAGTGATTTGAGCCAAGAGTTGAGGTCGGAAGTCGTGTGGGACAGAAATCCGGCACGAGATGAAAGTGAATTGTACTGATGTTGATGAAGAAATAGATGGATCTTAAGGCCGACAATGAGGTCGTATGCCTAGAGCGGTGATATGAGTGGCAGAAAAGAGTCCACGCACCGAGGGTTAATTAATTAAATGTTTTGAAGTGTTTCAGTGAAAAAATGGACTTCAGAACGCAAATGGAAGGAATAATTTAGCACTTGCAGAGATTGGATGTATTTGCCCAACGGCGAGGTTCCATGGGATTTGAGATTTGTCTTGGGAGGACATGGTGTTCCCCTGAATTAACGACAGTACGAAAATAAGGTTGCGGTTTCGAATACCGTTATTATGTCCCGAGCGATATGAAATCGGATCTGTTTGGTTCATATTTAGGAGTTAACATATGTGACTAAGTTGTAAAGATGGGAAATAAAAATATAAATTTTCGAAATAATAATAATAATAATAATAATAATAATAATAATAATAATAATAATAATAATAATAATAATAATCCAAGTAAATCATAAATAAATTCCCTAGAGCCAAAGTAGACCGAAATTGTAAAAGATTATGCATTAACCATAAATATCGCTAACGGTGGGGTAACGTGTGAAATTTCTCCAGCAAGGACGGAAGCTTTTTTAGCTCTTTCGTCTCTAGGTAGGTACTACTATTTTCTACGTACAACGTATGACGTAATGTTCCAAATTTTAAGCCATGAGACGTATGGCATACGTATGATTATAGAAGAGGTAAGAAAAAATTTAGCTTGTCGAAGAGAGAAGGTTTTCTAATAATAATAATAATAATAATAATAATAATAATAATAATAATATATTTATTTATTTATTTATTTATTTATTTATTTATTTATAACTTATCTAAAACACATTTGCAAATATGCAGTAGGATATTATGCATTATCTTTGCAATTATTCACACCTACAAAGCACTTGATCTGTTTATCTGCCGGTGTAGTTGTTTCACATTTGTACACATTGTTGCAATCCTTAATGTTTACAACATGAATAAGGTTTGTATATTTACATTAGCATTGTAATTTTGTCCTGTGGTGTGAGTTTTTCTTAATCCCTGAAAGTATCATTCAAAATAGATAAGTCTTTGGTACATTTTTTCATTCATGAACAAATATTTACACTGTAATTTTATTATCTATGATCCATAGTTTCACATGCTTTTTTAGTTGATATTTGGTTTTCAAGTGTGTCAATTCTGAGGGCAGCTTGTTAAAAAATTTAGGAACTATAACTTGCAGTGTTCTGGATCCATATTTGTTGTAGTATCTCATGACCTGAAAATAACTTATACGCCTCAGTCTTGTTCCATGTGTGTGTTCATTTACAATTCTGTATTGTGGCTTCCAGTAATTTTCTTTAGTTATATTGTACGTATAAAGTTGTTTAACGCTCAAGAACCTTTCCTTCAGGTACATCCCTTTTAAGATATCCTCACTTAAGCTAAGTATTCCTCTGTTTTCATACCAAAAGAATGCTTTGACAATACGATTTTGTGACATTTGTACCATGTTTATGTCTGTAACAGAAGCTGATCCCCATACAATTACGCCATATGACATAAGTGACTTAACAAGTGAATGATAAACCATTTTTTAAGCTATCATGAGGTATTATGTACTTAACAATTTGCATTTTGAACCAGCTTAGCCTCAGTCTTTCACACAACTTATTAATATGTTGCTTCCGTGAAAAATATCTATCTATTATTATACCTGAATATTTCATGTTATCAACTTCCTCTATTACATAGTCACAATTGCATGACTTTTGTTCACCATCATGAATGCACTGAACTGAATGGCCTGTTATATTAATGTTTTCTCTCTGCAATTTTGGGATAGTAATGTACAAGACTTTTGTTTTTTGAAGTGTTAATTATAATTAAAAAGAGGAAAAGCGCACAATGTGCAGAAAAAAACCAAATAGTTAACAAGAGTTATTAAGATAGTCACTGTCCCTCACTGCAAAGCATTTTCAATGAGCACTTCCTTTCACTGCATATCATTGCGTGATATCGATCACAGCTTCTGTTACACAAAGCACAAACACAGGTGACGTCTGGATCGTGATATTTGCTGGTCATGCACACCTTGAAGTGGAAGCCGTAGCGTGTCACTAAATGTCTCAGCTCATAGTTCCCTTGTTGCCAATGGCTGTAGATCATAGCGTCTGTAGCGTTGAACTCTGGCCATATTTCATTTTTCTTTTTCCAAAGCACTTCCATGAGGACTTTATATGCAGGAGTTGCTGGCAAAAGTAGCTGTAGTCGTAGTTCCTCAATGAAGAAAGGCTCCCTGGTGAGCTCGTATGCGAGCCGAGAGGGTGTGAATTTCGAAAAGCATAATATTTTTTTCAGAAAAGTGGCTTTCAGTTTCTCAATCTGTTCCGGATTTTAATTATTAGACCCTTATCATTGGCACCATTCTTAATAGTAGTTGTACTCCAATTGTAAATGCTTCTCTGCCACTTTTGGGTTTTTATGTACTGATACAATTAGTTTATCATCTGCAAACATGAAATATTTACAGTTTTTAAAACATGAGTTTATATCATTGACAAAAATAATATACAAAATGGGTCCTAGGATACTTCCTTGTGGAACACCTCTTTTAATAGAAGTTATTTCTCCATATATATCATCAATTTTTACCCTGTACGTTCGGTCAGTCAGATAACTTTCAAGAACTTTTAGTGGTGTTCCTCTTACCCCAATTTTGCTTAAGGCTGCAATAATTTTTTCATGGGAAATTGAATCAAATGCCTTTGAGAAATCAATAAACATAGCTAAAATGTGCATACCTTGATTTAGCTTCCCATTGATCAAATTGGAGAATTCCTCAAGAAGATTACTTGGTACCCTTGTGTTTTTGATAAGTAAATTGACGTTCATCAATAATTTTATATGTTTCTAAATATGAAATTAGATGATCAGCAATGTATCTTTCAACTACTTTACCTATAGTTTGAAGAATAGATATCTGTCTATAGTTTTCATACTGTAAATGTGAACCTTGCTTGTAAATAGTTCTCACTATGGCAGTCTTCAGATCCTTTGGGAAAATACCTGTTTCTATTATTTTATTGATTAGCTTATGTATTAGTAGTGTTATTATGTCTATGTTATCATTCAGATGTTTAACTGTTAATTTATCCATGCCTGGCGATTTATTTATGTCCATTCCTTCAATTATGTTTGCTATATCTGCTGTACTTGCTAGTGGTAGGTAAAATGATGAAAGTCTTTCTGTATTAGGTAATGGTCTACGTTGTTCCCTACATTCTTGCACTACCTTTTCTAGTTGTTCTGGAAATGTTTTTGAAAAGTTATCAACTATATTTTCTAGTGAGTCTTGCCTTCCTAAGTAATGTCTTACCTTTCTTCTATTGTCCATTTCTTTTTAGTCTTTAGTACATCATCATTTAATACTTCCCAAGTTTTCTTCGTGTCCCCTCTACAACTTTCAAACTGCGATCTGTAATACTTTCTTTTTGCTTTATGAATATCAGCTATTATATCATTTCTTTTATATAACCTTCTTAAATTTTCCTTATTTTCTGGATTTAAATTTGATGCATTTTTCCATCTTTTGAAAAGTCTGTCCCTTTCTTTGATTTTTTTCTATTATACCACCCGTCAGCCACGGTTGACTGTCTTTCCTTCTCTTCTGGTTTGTTGTATCCTTCGTCTCATTAGTTGCCTTGTTAACTGCATTGCAAATCTTCATGTATATATCATCTGAACTCATATTCTCATTTATTTCTTTTCCAATAATTTCTATTTCTGTTCTTAACATGGATTTACTCACCCTTTCTTGTATGTTATCTATAACTTTTCACTTGGAACATATTTATTACACCTAGTATCATGTGATATCTGTACAGTTATTATATAATGATCAGAAACTTTAGTCTGAATTACAGCAGGATCTCTTACATTTTTTCCATTCCTAATCAATGCATGGTCGATGCAGGATTGTGTTAGTTTTCCATTTACTTACTCTTCCCTTATGAACTTGTTAATGCAGTGAACTAACTGACAATCTGCTAACACATCGTCGCTGGAAAGGTAAAAGGTTGTATTCCACAAAGCTCTTCCTATCAATTATTCTCCTTAAGACTGGTCACGCCTCCCAGCCATGTATGGATATGCAGTCCATCAGAACAAATTTTGCTGTGTTCATTTTCCTATGCCCATGTGTAAAGGAAAATGAACCTTGCAGAACCGTACTGTAGGAATGTACGTTTGCATTACGTATTTACGCACTCCTAGTGTACAATGCATGTAAGGTTCATTTTCGTTTAATCGTCGACATAGGAAAACGAACACAACGCACATTGTTCTGATGGACTGCGTATACATATGTGGCTGGGAGGCGTGACCAGTCTTAAGGAGAATAACTGATAGGAAGAGCTTTGTGGAATACAACCTTTTACCTTTCCAGCGACGACATTATTGTACAAGGATGTGACTCTGCTGTCTTTCAGAATATCTATGTTCATGTCACCCCCAATAATTATTAAGTTTCTGGCATTCATACTTTGTAAATGAAGATCTAACTCCTCCACAAAATCCTTTGGATTATAGCAGGTGGTCTGTATACTGCCATAATGATCCCATATAGTGTTCCATTAATCCAAACTTCCCCTGATAAATTTTCAAACTGATTTGTTTTAAATTTCTTTTCTTTAAATATGAACCCTTCCTTGACAGAAATGACTATTCCTACAACCCTAGAAACATTTCTTATTGAATAACGCATACTATATCCTTCTAACTCATACTGCTCAATTTCCATTTCAGTATTTACATTTATTTCACTAAATATTAGCACATCTACCAGTGGCCTGCTGTGTCTTTATTTATAACCATCTGATCCCAATATTTTCTAATTCATCTTATATTCAAATGAAGTAGAGAAATTTCACTTTCTCGTTTCTTTGTCATCTGTAGCCATTCATCACAATTATTGTATACCTTTGAGTCTAGTAATAAACTGCAACTATCAGTGTAACGAACATCCATAACTAAATTTAATATACACGAGAGTAAAGTTAAATATTGATACCTACAGCCATTTATTGGATTTTTCAATGTCTTTTTTTGAAAGAATTCTTACCGGAGTAGTTTTCTCTTCCTTTCTAGCGAACAGCTTTCCCTGCTTCATCCATACGTACTTCCATCCTTTGATGTCCGCCTGTCTCCATGCCTCCCAGCGAAGATTAGCCATGTAAGGGGACAGTTGCTCCGTGACAAGCACATTCCCTCCTTCAGTTCGTCCAATAACTTTGGAGTCAATATAATATAATATAATATAATATAATATAATATAATATAATATAATATAATATAATATAATATAATATAATATAATATAATATAATATAATATAATAAAGGCTAATTTAGGAATGAGCTCGATGGATGAAGCTGTACGCATGAACCGACTTCTGTGGTGGGGTCATGTGAGGCGAATGGAGGCGGATAAGTTACCTAGGAGAATAATGGACTCTGTTGTGGAGGGTAAGAGAAGTAGAGGTAGACCAAGACGACGATGGTTAGACTCAGTTTCTAACGATTTAAAGATAAGAGGTATAGAACTAAATGAGGCCACAGAACTAGTTGCAAATCGAGGATTGTGGCGACGTTTAGTAAATTCACAGAGGCTTGCAGACTGAACGCTGAAAGGCATAACAGTCTATAATGATAATGTATGTATGTATGTATGTATGTATGTATGTATGTATGTATGTATGTATGTATTATTAATGAGAGTCGTGGATAATCCATTCCATACTCACGACGAAACTTCTCGACTGACATCAGAAAATATGAAGAATAAAAGATTAAGAAATCTATTCGTAGTATTGTCGAGATAAGTGAACTCCAAGAATTCACCAAAAGAGAGTAGGAAAAACATGAGGATGATGATGATGAAGATGAGGATGAGGATGAGAATTATTATTATTATTATTATTATTATTATTATTATTATAGACCTAACATCTAGGTTAAGTTCCCCTCCATGGCTAAATCGTTAGCGTGCTTGCCTTTGGTCACAGGGGTCCCTGGTTCGTTTCACGGCAAGGTCGAGAATTTCACCCATAATTGGTTAATTTCGCTGGCACAGGGCTGGCTGTATGTGTCGTCTTCATCATCATGTCATCCACATCACGACGCGCAGTTCGCCTACGGGCGTCAAATAAGAGACCTGAATCTGGCGAGCCGAACTTGTACTCGGACACCCCCGACACAAAAGCCATACGCCATTTCATTTCCGATGACTTCCCCCTCCCCCACTCCCCTCATCTACATTCGTTCCACCTCAACGTACAGTCGATCCTGCTAGATAGTAGTAAACGTTTCAACCATGGCTACGACCTCAGCCGCGGTCAGACTGGGTTAATATCACACACAGGAGACAACGGCCGCGGCTTAAAGCCGTGATTTGAAACCACGGCCTGAACCTCGTCCACGGCATTAGGACAACATAGACTAGCAGCAGGTATTGCTTCACTCATAACAGAAAATAATGTCTACTTGTGAAGAGAACACTAGATTGTCCTGCAATTTGCTCAAGAAATCATGTTCAGTTGTTTAACAGTGAGTTCCTCAGATCCTCCTCCGTACATTTAAACCAATATCCTTATCCATAGGTAAATAATTTCGAAGATATGAGTGGATTTTTGAAACGAGGTTCAGAACACGGCCAGGGCTTTAAACCACGTTCCGGTTTCTGAAACGAGATTTCATTCATTTATGTAAGCCATGGCTCGAAGCCATGGTCTCAGACAGCAGCCACGGTAATGAAGGTTGAAAAATTCAGCTGAGTAGTTTAAAATCGACGCGCTGGTTCTGCTGCGGGATTATGAACGTCAAATTAATTTAACAAGAGCGTTAATCCTAGGATTAGGATACTGTGGGGCAGGAATAATCCATTTGAAAGCTTCTATGGGAGTCAGTTTAGAAAGAGATTTCGCATATCGAAAGATATTACGAGAGATTTATTTATTTATTTATTTATTTATTTATTTATTTATTTATTTATTTATTTATTTATTTATTTATTTATTTATTTATTTATTTATTATTTCACAATATGAAGGTGCACAGACAAAGCCAATCACGTTCCTCCCTAAAAAAAATCTGATTCAAAGTCTAAAAAGACTACATCAATATAATAATAAGAATAATAATAAGAAGGAAAAACGAATAGTAAGAATAAAGGTACAATTGAAGACTAGAATTACAAATGAAAAAATAATATAGGATACAGATAAGCAATAGAACATTACAAAACAAATTGGAAAAAGAACCAAAATAAACTTATGTGTACCCGCATTGCAGAAAAAAGGAAATCAGTATAATGATTATTTAGAGAAAATTTGCTTTTATTTGCTTACTGAATAAGCTAGTGCCAGCGAATTAATCAAGTTTAGCACCAACACAATTGTATTATAAACCGATAACATTTTAAGTTTTTCCAGCCAGACTGAGTGGCTCAGACGGTAGAGGCGCTCTCCTTCTGACCGCTACTCAGCAGGTTGGATCCTATCTCAGGCCGGCGGTACTTGAAGGTGCTCAAATACGTCAGTCCCGTAGACTGCAGATTTACTGGAACGTAAATGAATTCCTGCACCTCGGCGTCTCTGAAAACCGTCATAAGCAGCTCGTGGGACGTAAAAGCAACAACATATTACATGAAATGAGTAATCATCAGCAGTAATCAACAAGTTAGCATCACTTTATCAATTAACATTCTAAATTCAATTATCTGTTTGCTATTATCTGTCCTGCCATCAATGCCTAGGCCAGTACTTTCGTTCGTGAGCTGGTCATAAAGTGAAGGAAAACCAACAACAATGTTGAAACAAGGAAAGAGTGTTTCTTATGAGCCTCTAATTTTTATGTATAGATTAAATTAGATTTAACTTTTCTTGGCATGAAATAAAAAATGTAAGAGGTCATCATTGATGTTGGAATAAGTAAAATTGTTCCTCATTAAGAGTGCCTGGGCCTGATCGCCATCTCTATCACAGAGGATTATTTCTTGGCATGGGGGTGTGAAAGGGATGCACTGAATCTCTTGAAAACGACTGAAAAGAGAAGGGGAGAAGGACAATCTGTCTGTGATAGTTTAAATGATATGATAACATGTAGGGTCACTCAAACATCAAAATAAGGTAGAGAAGTGTCTCAGATAAATCCCTGAACATAACATATCTCGTTATTATGATCCCTATGTGTATATGTAAAGGGAATGATGACCATGATGTGGATAAGATCTAAATAAAATAACTTTCCTTACGTACTTCTATACCCTAACTGACATGCTTGAAGGGTTCAACAATGATGATGATGAAGATGACGTACCTCGATCTTGTTGCTCTAGCTCTCAGCCACGGACATGTCTTGTACTTGCCCCCGTGATTACATCATTATGACTACAAGGTAATAACTTGTGCTGCAATCCCCATGCGGAAATGAATATTAACCATTAGGAAGTACAAGTAAACAGTACTTAATGCCTACTTTACACTTGGGTCCAATGCTGATACATTCACAACTGAGAAAGCCTAAAGCGCTTGAATACTTCAGTGGGTACTAAATTTATTATTATTTATAATATCAACATTGTTATGGTAAGGAAGTCCCTTCTTAAGTAAAGGAATTTGCTCACTTCGAACATTGATATAAGAATTAGAAACTCGTTTTTGAGGACTTTCGTCTGCAGCGTGGCATTAAACGGATGTAAAATGTGGACGATAACTTGCTCAGAAAGAAAGAGAATAGAATCTTTTGAAATTTAGTGTTCCAGAAGAATGCTGTGGGTGAGATGGATAGACCGAATCACGAACGAAGAGGTGCTGATTCGAATTGGTGAGAGGAGACCGTTGTGGTTAAATTCGAAGCAATTTGACGAGAAGAAATGATAGAATGACAGGGCACATCTTAAGACACTCAGAACTTGTTCAGTTGGTTATTGAGGGAAACGTAGGTGGTAAGAACAGTAAGGGTAGATCAAGGTATGAATGTGACAAACAGATTAGAGCAGATGTAGGATTCAGCAGTATGTAAAAATGAAAAGGTTAGCACAGAATAGGGACGCATGGAAATCTGCATCAAACCAGTCTATGGAGTGATGACTCAAACAACATTCTTTATTCTGCACTCATGTTGCAACAATACCTATTTTAATTGTTCCCTTCTTTCTTTATATCCTTCTTTCTTTCTGTCTTTGTTTCTTTCCTTCTTTCTTTCTTTTCTTCTTTCTTTCTTTAATGTCTAAGGTTTTCATTTCCTTTGCTGCTTTCATGTCAAGGATTTCTTTCTTAGCAGGTTCTAATCTTGCCACCTTCAACAGCTCTTTCTGTAATGACTGGTCCTAAAAAGAGGTACATTGAAGGGTTGAATAAATTCCATGCATATAATATGTCATATTTAGATAAATTTTGAAATAATGTAATTTCTGAAATAAAAATGATCGCTCTTTAAATTTACTTGTAAAGACTTTCACATACTTTGAAGAGCTGCTTGTGGTATCTCAGGATGGAGTTCCCTGGTGCGTCCCTGCCCCTTCACCCAAAATTTTATTTTTCATCAGGTGCTTTCCTGAATTTAAAGGAAAAGAATAAAATTAGAATGCATATATACAACTTTAATGTTGCTGTTCCAAAATCAAATTTCTTAGTATTTACCATGTCCCTGAAAAGGACTAGCATCATCATCCATCGAGTCAGACAAGAGGTGAAACTGACCAGCAAACGACCAAACATGTCTGACAGGACTTGCTCTGGTCCTCCCAGAGCTGGCTTGCGAAGACCTACCGAGGTTTGTCCGGCATCCTTTTGCAGAGCATGGATCTCTGCCTTTGTTTTAAGTTTCTTTTCTGTAAACCTGCGCACATAATTGAAATAATTACAAATGTTTGAAAACTTCTCAGTAAGCAAATGAGTAATTCCATACTTGCAGTATGCCAATCTAATGTGGTCCTGATAATGAAGAAAAAACAAACAGAAAACTTTCCCATTTATGAGGCCTATAAACAAGGACAAAGTTTTAGTAATTCCGCAGAGTCAGAAATTCATAATAGACTTCAATGGTACTTCCAACGTACCTGTTTTGACAGTCATGTTGTTTAATTCGCAAATGATGTACTTTTGGGAAACACATTTGCGCTATATTGCGTCTGTCGACATAATGGTCCCTAACTTCCTACATGTTTCGAATTAAAAATGTATGTGTCATTTTAAGTGAGCATTTACCAAACTACCTTCTTAAGATGGCAGTACAGATAATTTCAGTTCCCTGCATTGGAAGACACTGCATTTGATTCAACTTTGTACCCGAATGAGATAGGCCCTAGTTTCATGATTTGATTTTTTATAAGATGAATGCAAATATATAGGAATATTAAATTGAATACAGTGTCAGTTTTGTGTGGACGGAAGAATTTCAACATAGCCAGACGTGGTCACGACAATCCGTCGCCACAGTTAAGCTTGTCATTATGGGGAGAATGTTTCTTGGTCAGAAGCTAAGAGGATTAAATCTAGAGCTCACAACAACAGAAGGAAGTGAAAGAGTATGTATTTCGGAACAAGGGCGAGCAGGTGCAGCACCAATACCGAGAATATGATGTACCAGTTTTTCCACCGCCTCGAGGCATTTTGTGTTGTCAGGTTGCAACGAAGAGATTTTAAACTAACCGATGCGGTGTTGACCAATGGAAAAATTTATCATAGGCCCGCGGATAAACCAACATAAGAAAAACTCAGAGTGAACTCCAGTTAGCTTCTCCGATAACAATAATTAAATTATTCCAACCACATAATTGAATAGAGGGGATTTTTGTGATATCATTCCCATGTTGATTAAATGTAATCGTAATAACTTAAAGTAATGAATTTGTGGAAATGACCCACGCTATCTCGCCATTGGTCAAGATGAGCACGCCATCAGGGACGCCGAGTTCAAAATACGACACATGAATGTGTATCGCCAGTTTATTAAGTAGGATAAAGCAAGGGATCAAAATCCACCTGCATATGCCAATTTAGGATAACCAACCCCCCTCCCTAGGAGATGACCGCGGATGACCCTGGCGGGAAACCATATCGTCCATAAATAACCAGTAGTGGGACCTCACATCAACCAGTTCTTACCAGTCACCAGTTGTTATCGGTCACCAGGGGCCTGTTCCACAAAAGTATGGTCTTGTACATTACAAGTAAATTCTCTAGTAACTTGTACAAATACCAGAGTTTCTGTTCCACAAAAGAATTCTCTACAGTTGTACTTTACTACTCCATACTTACAAATTACTAGTGAATTTTTATAGGCGTGTTCCACAAAAGTACTAGTACTTGTAACTTACTAGCGAATTGAGAAGGAATCTCTACCAGTGAAAGGATAATAATATATAAATGTACTAGTGCTATTTAAATACGCTTATTTTGGATACATTTTGATAAATATGTGGTCTAGCAGTAGTGATAGTGATGGTGATGAAAATGAAAACTATCGTCTGTACAGGGAAAGAATAAACTTCCAGTTTAACACTGTATTTGAATAAAATGAAAGTTTTAGGTTAAGCACAGTACAAGTGGAAGAACTTTTGATAGATATTGGCTATAGCTTAAAATATCCTACGAACAAAAATAAATCTCTCTCTGCTAAACAACATTTACTAACAACATTACATTGGCTTGGGATGGCAAAATCTTCAGTCTGTGGTAGCTGCAATAAATGATATAAAATTTCCTCAAATTGTTTGTTGGCCTGAAAATATTGAAAAAAAACATATTCCAAGAAGGACATTCCTGGAATCATTAATGAGCAGAATATCTCTTACATACGTCCAACTTTTCCCCTCAAAAGCTCCATGAGCTTTTCCCAAGTCAAATATTTCCATCCAACCATTTATTTTGTCTTGTTTTTTCAGACTCTCGCTGAATCCACCGAAACAAATATCTTTCCTACCTTCTATTTCCTTCAAAATGAATACCTTTGTTTCTCTTGACATCATTTTAACAATTCATGCAGAGTTTGCAATTTCGTAACAATTAAGTTTGGCGGCCGAATATCGGTATTAGCGGCATCTGATTCCTAATGACAGACCAAGGTATAATAGGTATGTTAGACTCTCGTAGAACATACGCGAGGATCGCGGAAGAACAGAATGGGTGATAATAACGGAGTAATTTCCTATCATCAAAGAAATAAACTGGAAAATAACATCGTAGCATTAAAAAATTCACAGGAATATTAGTTCTTTCAATCTTTGCTGCATAAGTTACAGTAAAATACGATATTACGATAAATGAGGCAAGCATAACCTAATTCAACGAATGGAATACGAAGATAAACAGCTGATTCATGCTCTGACGTAGTATGTTTATTGATATGTCGTCACTTGTAAAACTTGTAACAATTCACTGGTAATATACAAGAGACTATCAATCTTTTGTGGAACAGAAATGTACAACTCCATACATTACAAGAACCCACACTAGTAACTTGTAATGTACAAGACCATACTTTTGTGGAATAGGCCCCAGTCGTGTCAGTCGTATGAAGTAGTTGAGACTCTGACACGTTGACTCTGTAAGTCAGTACCTCGGGACGCATTCGAAGTCAGTTAGAGCTGAAAGTGCGTGAGTTGTTAGGAGAATGAAGACGAACAGTGAGATTATCCATAGTACCGAGTGTAAATAATCAGTACAACTGTATGTTGAATTTAATAAATGTCATGTGATTAAATAATAAATAACTAACGGAACGCCGATAGTACCTTTGGAAGGCAATGTGCGGAGCCTGAAGTAAATAGCTCAAGATAGACGGTGAATAAATATACGAGCAGGGAACTATAGGAGCTAGGGGATTATCAAGACGGCTTAGAAATAAACCAGGAAGTGCCGGTTGAAGACGCGATACGCGCCGGTTCAAATGAAACGACACTTCGTCGTCATGTGTCACGACGTGTGTTTCGGGCTTATATGAAGAATGTATTGTGCGAGTGTCAGTGGTCTAGACGCACCTATAAGTGTTTTTTGAATTAGTATTCTTGTATAAAATAGTGTAAATTATTTAATAAGGTGTTAATCATGGGTAAACGCACAGAAGTGTTTTGCTGTGTTGATTTTATATTGTGCGACATGATGGACGAGTAAATCACCATGGGGCCGTGAGGCTTCTCTTCCACTACGAGACAATGGAATTCTACATAGGAATGAGTACACAAATTTAATATTTGGGGATGTTATCGCGACTAAACGGGGTTCAATGTAGATTAATTATGGTTACTTAACATGGTCCGCCTCCCGAGTCGATGATTTTATTTTTTGTTAGACGGACGAACTAATTTATATTCACGTAATAATGGGTTAGATTAATTAATTTGAGTATTTGCTTGTTGTATATAATGTAAATATGGGATATATTTCTTTCAATTAATGCATGCTGTTTGTAATACTTTGACTTAAGTTCATTTCAAGTGTTAAATTCCTTTTTGTGCTAACCCATTAATTTGATTTCAATCACTGCGGTGATTATTTGTATTTTGGTTAGGAATATTTTCTACCAGACAGCCAGATTATGAAAGTGCCAGAGTATGTAAAATTTGTGTTGCGTACGGAAGGTCATAAAAATAATAATAATAATGTTCTATCTGCTGTGGGCGTTCGTAAGTTCTATATAATAATAATAATGCTCGGTATGTTTGCGAGAAAGAAATAATAATAATAATGTTTGTGAGTTGGCAAAGGAAAGTAAATTAATAATAATAATAAGATTTTGTGCGTTTGCAAGTTAAAGTATAATAATAATAATAATAATAATAATAATAATAATAATAATAATTACAGTGCTTTGTGAGTTAGCTAGTGCAAATAATAATCAACGTGGAGATGACATGTAGCGTTAAAGACTTTAATTCGCGTAGTCAGTTTGATTTTACGTAAATTGTTGATTTCAGGTTTGGACTTTGTTTTAACCATTAAAATTTGTTTAAAAGCGATAGAGGCACGTGAATTAGAATGGTCACGATATGTTAAAAGCCCAGAGTGGTTTGAGCCCATATTTAGAGTTGGAAGTCATGAGGGACGAATATCCGGCGTGAAATAAATTGAGCCGTATTGTTTGTAATGATGAAATAGATGAATCTCAAGGCCTAAGATGATATAAAATGCATATTCCGGTGTTTTTAGTGGCAGAATCCACGCACCGAGGATTAATTTATGAATTAAATGTTTGAAGTGTTCCGATAAAAGGAAATGGACTTCAAATTGGAAGGAATAGTTTAGCAATCGCCGGAATTGGAGGTATTTGCCCAGCCGCGATGTGCCATAGGTTGTGAGATGTGTCTTGGGAGGACGTGTGTCCCTATATAAAATTAACGGCAGTACGAAACTGAAGGTACGGTCCCGAATACCGTGTTGTCCCGACCGATATAAAGCAGATCTTAGTGGTTCATAACGGGATTTAACATATGTGACTAAATTCTAAAGAGTGGAAATTAAAATATCATCTTTCCATTTTTAATAATAACAATAATCATAGGAAGAATTAATTCGATTAATTTAAGAATAATTATGGTGAGATCAATGTAAGATATTAAATCCATGATGAATAAGTGATACGAAAATGATTATCTCCAATAATAATAATAATAATAATAATAATAATAATAATTGTTACCGAGTTTTTGTGGTAGTTATGCGTGAAAGAAGGTGCGGGGTGGTGAACAGGTCTCAAGCTACTAAGAGTAAAATTAATTTAAAATTTAACAAGGTTATATTTTCTTTTCAAAACAAAGAAATAACAAGCATGGCAGGTACAAAGTAGCAAGTTCACAGGGTAGTTACAATATTTACAGGATTTGGGCTTCGCGCCCTGATTGCACAATGCTAGGGCAATCTGCTCAGTTTTACCCCACAGACACAAGTTTCAACAGAGGGGCAGAAAACCCCATTCATGCCTAGGAGCCCTTGCTCCAAATTACACTGAAAAGCCTCCACGAGGCATACAATACTCAATTTTCAAAAGAGCCACTCGCTCTCAAATTTAAGCCTCTCCCAGGCCACACCAAACTCCACCTTCAAGCTGTCCTCAACGGACCTAAACACAGGGGTAAAATACCCAATCTACTGAGGTCTATTAAATGAAAAGGAGGTTAATTCAATGACCTCTAAAATAACAATTTGAGAGGAGGCGAACTTGCACTCCTAATACACTTTGATTAAGACCTACTTGGCACTAGGCCGTAAATACAAGGGCTAATCCCATACTAAAGAGGTGACTTAAAAAGAGAATAATTAGTTTTACGTTAACGAAGAATAGGTTGAGAAAAATAAGTTCACCTCAAAACAATATGAGTGGGAGCTCGAGAGGGTTAGCACTCTCTATCCCAGTATGTAGCTTTAAAAGAGAATATATGAAAAGAGTAGTTACATTTAGGAAAAGGTTACATGGTGGAACGCTTCGAACCCGCCCCGAGAGTTAAACTGCTGAGCTAGCAAAGAAAGAAGTTATTAATCGGCCATTACCTTGTTGTTGACCGCTGCCGAGGAAAGAGGCGCTTCCCGCCCCCCCCCCCCCTGCTATGAACTTTACACACTGAAAGATGGAACAGAAGTGGCGCAGAGACCCAAAAATCAGCAGTTTATATCCTCTCGCGGAAGGTTCTAGGCGTTAGGGGAATGGAAACACCCGCCCACAATTACTTTATTGGCTAGGGTACAGAAACATATCCAAGTTGGGGGAAGATACATCGGATTGGTCGGAAATTACTAAAAGAAATTCGGGATTGGATAAATCTAAAACAAGGGGGAAAAGAGGGGTATACAGCCAACTTAAACAATAACAGAAAGAAATTTAACAAGAAACAAACATTTGAAATAAAAATTTCTCCAACAAAATAGTTCTTTGACTCCGCACTAGGGTGCACTATTGTTGATCTTCAGTAGTGTCCTCTAGAAGAGAAAGTTCACACTTCTTACTTCAAGCGAAACAAAAACACATCAAAAATGACAGTTCAAAAACTCAAAATTTTCCACGTGGTGACATCTTCTGAGAAGGTAAAGAATTAACAGCGTAGATAAAGTTCAGACTTCCTCCAGCAGAGGAGTTTCAACTGGCGCAATTTTTAAATTAGCGGCGTGGAGGTGTATCGCCCGGTACAGACCTCCCCCCCCAAAAGTTCCTCCAGGGGTGACACATAAAATTGTTTGAAAACAAGGTCCAAGTTTGATGTAGATATGGAGATTAATTGCCAAAAAGAAATTTATAAGACTTTCTTAATTTGGTTTGATTCAGTTTCAAAATTTTGTTGTTGCAGGTGAAGTACAGTCTTTATGTTTGTAGAAGTTGAGTTCTGAAGATAAACTTTTAATACTTAATAGTGATGAAAAATTTTGCAATGTCCACCAAATATTGCTGTTGAATTTCCAAGTGTAGTCAATGCTTATAGTAACTGTTCATGTAGTTGATGTTGATGAAGTTGGATGGCCAGACCGGCCGTTGCAGCTTGCGTCCAAAGGAGGCCGCTCGGACCCCTCAAGTACCCTGAGATACCGCTCACCCGCACTATGAGGGGAGCAGTGGTGTTGAAACACGCCGCGCCCGCGGTGAAGGAATACAGGCTGCGGGCAAGTAGCAGGTCGTGCGCCGCACATCAGCCTTGGCCGGGAGGAGAGCTCCGGCTCGCCGTGCACATGTCGTCCTCGCTGGGGCCGAGGGGGCCCGTCCTCGAACCCAGTCGCGGCCCAGCGCCGCGCGGCTGCTGGGGCACTGAAACATTAAAGCTAGGCGGCAGAATATTGTTGGACCATCATCATTTTTTGAGGGCACAGACTTGTTGGATAGGTAGAGGGGCCAGCGGCGTGCAAATATCCATGGCATTTAATCTAATCAAGCCACAGTGTGTATTGGAGCAGGAGACGGGAGCGTGGTAATGGCCGAGGCAAGGACAGGATGGCAGTTTAACAAATCGGGGGAGGTTTCACACAAATGCTTACATATAAAACAAAATATTATAGAAGGGGCAGAATGCCTAGAAATTGAAAACTCAAAAAAAATATAACCTTCATATCCCCTTTCACAATAATATGAAGCAAGTTAACACAGAAATTACACCGGTTTCACCTGTGACAGGTGAACCCTAAATATCCTCTCGGTGGCTGGATTGCTTACTAACAACGTAACTGGCGTAAGAAAATCGAGAATGATACAAGGCCCATGAAATCTGGGGGCAAGCTTGCCCGCGGGAACAAAGTTCTTGACCATCACCTGGTCACCTACATTCAAAGGGGTGGGTCTCCGTCCACGATCATACCTTTCCCTAACCTTTTCATGAGATACCTTAAGATTGGCTTTAGCCTTCTTCCAAAGATCTTTAATATTATCCGGATCTATTGTCTCGGGTAGAATGTCACTCAGAGACCAGAGGTTAGAGAGCGGCGAGTTGGGAACAAATTTGAACATTAAAGAGGCTGGAGTGAATTTATGTGATTCATGAACCGCCGAATTCAAAGCAAAAGCTAACCAATGCAGGGACGTGTCCCACCTGGAATGATCTTCATGATGATAGGCAATAAGTGCGGACCTGAGATTACGATTAACCCGTTCAGCCAGAGATGGTTGAGGGTAATAAGCAGAAGTAGTTACATGAGAGATGGATAAATCAAAACAGAATTTACGAAAAAGATTTGATGTAAACGCCTTAGCGTTATCAGACACAATATATTGGCACGGACCAAAAGAGGCAAAAATAGAATTTAGGCAAGTAATGGTGGACTGAGCGGTAGCCAGCTTAGTCGGAAATTACCAAGAAAATCTGGTAAAACCATCTACGCATACAAAGATGAACTTGTTAGCATTACCCTTAGACTGGGGGAAGGGTCCTACATAATCAATGTACAGGCGTTCCATGGGGCGCGACGCTTGATGGGAAGACAAAAGGCCTACCTTGGTGGACATGGTTGGTTTACTAATCAAACAGGATTTACAAGCCTTTACTAGTTCACGGATTTCACCGTCCATACCTTTCCAAATGAACCTTTCACGAATCTTTTCACGAGTTTTAAAGATTCCAAGATGCCCCCCTAATGGGGTCTCATGATAGTACTTGATGATCATAGGCACAAGAACAGCTGGAACGACAACCTTCATCATCTTGTCATGCCTCGAAGGGCAACATAAAACACCATTCCTCAGAACATAAGGGACAACATGTTCCCCAGAAGAAAGGGTTTCCATTATCGGAGCCAGCGTCGGATCTTCACGTTGGTATTTCTCGATATCCCTAAAAAGCATGGGAGCATCTGTTAAGATGGCATTAACACCAGATAGTATGGACTCGGGAGGTGATGAACTGTCGACCGGGTCATGGGTCTCGACGTCGTTAGAAAACATACGACTGAGTCCATCAGCAACAACATTTTCAGTACCTCTGATATGCCTGACATGGAATTGGAAGGCAGAAATACGGATGGCCCAACGGGCTATGCGACCAGTACGACGCGGCCTACCTAAGACCCAGCTTAAGGCTTGATTATCTGTCTCCAGGTCGAATTTAACATGTTCCAGATAGAGACGGAACTTCTCTAAGGCGAATAAGACTGCCAAACCTTCGAGCTCATACATGGAATACTTGGCTTCTTGAGCCGACAATGTCCTAGATGCATAGGCGATGGGTCGCCTCCCTAGTTCAGTCTCTTGAAGAAGGACTGCAGCTACTGCTGACGACGACGCATCAGTTTGGACGATGAATTTCTTCGAGAAATCAGGCATAGCAAGTACAGGGGCATTACAGAGAGCCAATTTAAGATCTTCAAAAGCGGCTTGTTGAGAAGGTCCCCACTCGAATTTGATGCCTTTCCTACGAAGAAGGTTTAAGGGCGCCGCTCTATTAGCAAAGTTAGGAATGAACTTTCTGAAGAAATTCACCATACCAATAAACCTGGCGATGCCTTTAATGTCCTTGGGAGGTTTAAAATCACGGATGGCCTGTGTTCTGGAATGATCGATGGCTACACCATCAGGTGACACAATGTGCCCTAGGAAAGACATAGAGGGCTTAGCAAAGGCAACCTTGGACAACTTAACAGTTAACCCAGCCTTACGAAGGCGATCGAGAACTTCTCGCAGATGATCTAGATGCTCCTCAAAAGTCTCTGAAAATACGACGACATCATCCAAGTAGTGATATAAGTACTGAAATTTGATGTCGGAGAAGACCCTATCTAGTAGCCTAGTGAGTACAGCTGCTCCCGTGGGGAGCCCGAAAGGCACGCGGTTGTATTCGTATAAGTTCCAGTCCGTGGCAAACGTTGTAAGATGTTTAGACTCTTCGGCAAGTGGAATTTGATTATAGGCCTGATTCAAGTCCAAGATAGTAAAGAACTTGGCCTTACGAAACCATGAAAAACAAGAATGAAGGTCAGGAAGGGGCACAGATTGCAACACCACCTTCCGATTGAGAGCCCTATAATCAATGACAGGCCTGAAGCCTCCTTGGGGTTTCGGAACTAGAAAAATAGGCGAAGAATACGCCGACTTAGAGGGCCTAATAATACCATCCTTCAACATCTGATCGATAATTTCTTTCAGAGCCTTCATTTTAGGTGGAGATAGCCTATACGGTGGAAAACGGACAGGAATCGAATCAGTGACCTCAATTTTGTATTCAATAAGGTCAGTAACACCAAGAGTATCAGAGAACACCTCTGGAAACGACTGACACAGCTTACGAATACTATCAGCCTGCTCCTTAGGTAGATGTCCAAGGTCTAACGACATCTCATCCTGGGTAGGCGAAATAGATGAACATGATACAGAATTACACTTTAATAGAGGGATATTACAATTAGAGGCAAATTTGAAAGTGCAAGACCTACCCTGAAGATCGAGCACAAGACCAGTGTGAGAAATAAAGTCCGCTCCCAATATAATGGGGCAAGACAAGAGCTTGGCCACAAACAATTTAACTTTCCATGTGAATTAAAAATACGAATTTTGACCAATATGGAAACTAGAATTTCTAATGGGGATGAATTAGCCGAAACATATTGAACAGGAGATGAGACATAGTCAGGTAGTTTACAAACAGATTTCAATTTAGAATACCATTCAGCCGAAATAATCGAACAAACACTGCCTGAATCTAAGAGAGCTGTTATAGGCTCGTTATTTAGCTCAATCTTAAGAAAAGGAACAGGTGCGGGGAAATCCGCCGCAATCCTAAGACACTCTTTGGGACCTTCAAAAGATAAATTTGAAAATTGCTCGTTCCCTGAATTTACAACCTGTTTACCAGGGGCTGAGTCTCGGGAAGATGGACTAGTCGACTCAGCCGAAGCCACTAGTCACTTATTATTATTGGCATAGGTAGAATCTGCACCAGAAGTTGAGCAGGAGTTGGTGCTATTCGAGTTTGGGCAGTTCTTGGCAATATGTGAGAAAGCCCCACATTTAAAACAGCCTTGTGCTGACCCAGCTCCATTATTTGCCCTACTAGACTTGATCAGTGGACACTTATTGCGCAGATGGTCAGGCGACCCACAAGCATAACATTTACGGGGTGTGACTGGTCGGCGAGGTGGAGGCCGAGTATTACTAAACGAAGGAGGGGGTTCTTTTGCCACACGCAAGGAATCGGCGTACCTAACTCCTTCCGCTGAGACGGCCAACGCTTCAAGTTCAGAGAAAGTTTGCGGGCACGCCGCGAAACACAAGTATGACCTATAAGATGGTGAAATGCCTTCTACAATAGCTTGTACAATCTGATCTTCAGGAAAATGAAGAGCAAACACCCTAGTATAAAACTTAATGTCCTGTATGAAATCAGCCAAGTTTTCATCCAAGCGTTGTACACGGTAATAGTACTTCTGAATCAGAGATGACCTCGCGCGGGCGGGAATAAAATTTGCAAGCAAGTGTGCATGAAAATCCTCAATAGATGATTGCTCGGCAATGGCTCTTACGATTTTATCAGAGAGAATACCAATAGCATACGGATAGATAATTTGCAAAATTTGACATGGAGAAAGAGAAAAAACAAGGGCATGATCCTGAAATTCAACTAGAAATCTTAAAAATGAAATTACGTCACTGGTGGTATTAACGGAAAACTTAGAGATACCTCTGAGTAACATTGCCAAGGGATGAGGCAAGCTACTAAACCCGGGTGACATAGTAGGTAAAGGTTTCAATGGCAAAGTAGTTAATTCAGAACGTACATTATTTAATGAGTTACGGCGTTCAGACTCGTCCAATGGGGCAGAGGTTGTTTGAGCAGCAATGGTTTTCCTATTGACTTCTCCCTTATGAGGCTCTTCCTCGCTACCTACATTCACCGTGACGGGTTGATCAATTTTGGGAGGAACCTCCCCAGTTAACAATTGAGTGACCTTGCTAGATAATTCAGACATATTTTCAAGCAGCGTACTAGCTTCCTTCTTCTGAACGTCATTCAACTTTAGAGACAACAGATCATTAACTCTATTTGAAAAATGAAACAGCCTAGCTTGCACACGCTTAATTTGATTAGGAGAAGGATCATTTTCATCAAAAAAAAACTAACTACAGAAGCTAGCCCAGTAATATTCTCCGTGATCGTGGAAAGAGAGTCGTCAATTTCTTTCTCTCCCAAGGTGGGGATGGAAATGGGCAAATCAAGGGACTCTCTAAGCTTATTGGTGTCTACTGCAACCGTGCCTCCAGATTGCACATTTCTAATAGTCAATTCGTAAATCAACTCCTCCTTGCGCAAATAGTTAAGATGGAGAACATCGCGAGGGCCGGGCATGATGACAGAACAATTTTGAAGAACTCAAAAATTAAAGCAACTGAAAAAATGGTTAGGGTTCGGAACAAACAATGTTTAGCCGTCAAAAGGGGCTAAATTGAGACCCATTCAACCACGCTCTGCTACCACTTGTTACCGAGTTTTTGTGGTAGTTATGCGTGAAAGAAGGTGCGGGGTGGTGAACAGGTCTCAAGCTACTAAGAGTAAAATTAATTTAAAATTTAACAAGGTTATGTTTTCTTTTCAAAACAAAGAAATAACAAGCATGGCAGGTACAAAGTAGCAAGTTCACAGGGTAGTTACAATATTTACAGGATTTGGGCTTCGCGCCCTGATTGCACAATGCTAGGGCAATCTGCTCAGTTTTACCCCACAGACACAAGTTTCAACAGAGGGGCAGAAAACCCCATTCATGCCTAGGAGCCCTTGCTCCAAATTACACTGAAAAGCCTCCACGAGGCATACAATACTCAATTTTCAAAAGAGCCACTCGCTCTCAAATTTAAGCCTCTCCCAGGCCACACCAAACTCCACCTTCAAGCTGTCCTCAACGGACCTAAACACAGGGGTAAAATACCCAATCTACTGAGGTCTATTAAATGAAAAGGAGGTTAATTCAATGACCTCTAAAATAACAATTTGAGAGGAGGCGAACTTGCACTCCTAATACACTTTGATTAAGACCTACTTGGCACTAGGCCGTAAATACAAGGGCTAATCCCATACTAAAGAGGTGACTTAAAAAGAGAATAATTAGTTTTACGTTAACGAAGAATAGGTTGAGAAAAATAAGTTCACCTCAAAACAATATGAGTGGGAGCTCGAGAGGGTTAGCACTCTCTATCCCAGTATGTAGCTTTAAAAGAGAATATATGAAAAGAGTAGTTACATTTAGGAAAAGGTTACATGGTGGAACGCTTCGAACCCGCCCCGAGAGTTAAACTGCTGAGCTAGCAAAGAAAGAAGTTATTAATCGGCCATTGCCTTGTTGTTGACCGCTGCCGAGGAAAGAGGCGCTTCCCGCCCCCCCCCCCCTGCTATGAACTTTACACACTGAAAGATGGAACAGAAGTGGCGCAGAGACCCAAAAATCAGCAGTTTATATCCTCTCGCGGAAGGTTCTAGGCGTTAGGGGAATGGAAACACCCGCCCACAATTACTTTATTGGCTAGGGTACAGAAACATATCCAAGTTGGGGGAAGATACATCGGATTGGTCGGAAATTACTAAAAGAAATTCGGGATTGGATAAATCTAAAACAAGGGGGAAAAGAGGGGTATACAGCCAACTTAAACAATAACAGAAAGAAATTTAACAAGAAACAAACATTTGAAATAAAAATTTCTCCAGCAAAATAGTTCTTTGACTCCGCACTAGGGTGCACTATTATTGATCTTCAGTAGTGTCCTCTAGAAGAGAAAGTTCAGACTTCTTACTTCAAGCGAAACAAAAACACATCAAAAATGACACAGTTCAAAAACTCAAAATTTTCCACGTGGTGACATCTTCTGAGAAGGTAAAGAATTAATAGCGTAGATAAAGTTCAGACTTCCTCCAGCAGAGGAGTTTCAACTGGCGCAATTTTTAAATTAGCGGCGTGGAGGTGTACCGCCCGGTACAATAATAATAATAATAATAATAATAATAATAATAATAATAATAATAATAATAATAATGCAAAGTTGAAGAAGCAGAAGATGAAGAACTTGCAATAGTATTTTGAGAATAATAATTATGAGGAAAGGAAATTAAGATATTTAATGGGCGATGATTCATTGTTACGAATATAATAATTATCATAATAATAATAATAATCATAATATTTATTAGGAAGCTGATCATTAAATTGTGCGGATAAATTACGAGGAAGAACGACCCTTCGTTTGAAACGTCGGCAAGGGTTGGCATATAATCATCCCGGATGACAAATGATAATAATAAAATACAGGATTATAATTGAAATTAATGATAATAATAAATTAATTGATGGCAATCAAAGAATATAATAATGATCAGATAAAGAATGGTAATTATATTATTTAATAATCATAGGAGGATATGATAGGGACAGTCGTCATGTGTCGAACTGGTCTGAACCGGATGTTGGGTTTTCACGGGGCTGATTGTTAGCGGTAGATACGTAAATAACCCACGGACGGCACATGTCTTCATTGTCAGAGCATAGTAATGAACCTTTCCGTACGTCTTGTCGTATTGATAAGTGTAAATATTGAAATAGGCTTTGAGTTAATGAACTCTACCTGGCGTGTTTGTGAATCTGGAAATAATAGGCTAGAGTTTGTCCGTACTATAAATTCCCGTTTTTTTCGAGGCGATAACATTTCCACGGTGGGTGTCCGGCTCACCAGAATGTACATACCGGAAGTATCTCATGTCCAAACGGAACGAGGAGATGACAGTAAAATGTTACTGTCATGCCTTCGTCTCAGAATGAAGATGTCCAGCGGTGAAACGTCCACTCATACGGATGTGAATCCGATTCCCAGTAACCAATTGGGGCGAATTCACCAGATGTTTTACACTACCAGAGTAGTGAGGTAAATCCAAGTAGTATGTCATTTATTTTTCAGGATGGAAGTGTCCCAATGTAATAATTGTCATCATGTGTAGTTTGCAAAATAAGTGAATAAATTGCTCCTCATTGCAATTTCAATGGGAAACAGTTTCCATATCTTTTTATTGTAGTTAGTCCAGTATGCCCACGGAATTTACGTTCTCACTTCCCAGTCCTATTGTGGAGTCAAAAATTTGTATCCATGAATGAGTCGTCCCCCCGTAACCTTAATTTGCATGCCCCGTTCATCCCTGTGTTCATTTGATGCGGCGATTATATAATTTGATTTTCTTTATATTAAATTTTTTTTATCGTCTTCGAACTGATCACCCCTGAGATAAATGCTAGTCTGGGACTCAGGAAGTGAGCGGGTGCAACTTGTCATAAATTTGTGGATTTTCTTCCATATCATGTGTGTGTCAACGTTATACGTCATCATCATCATCATCTGTTTACCCTCCAGGGTCGGCTTTTCCCTCGGACACAGCGAGGGATCCCACCTCTACCGCCTCAAGGGCAGTGTCCTGGAGCTTCAGACTCTTGGTCGGGGATACAACTGGGGAGAATGACCAGTGCCTCGCCCAGGCGGCCTCACCTGCTATGCTGAACAGGGGCCTTGTGGAGGGATGGGAAGATTGGAAGGGATAGGCAAGGAAGAGGGAAGGAAGCGGCCGTGGCCTTATGTTAGGTACCATCCCGGCATTCGCCTGGAAGAGAAGTGGGAAACCACGGAAAACCACTTCCAGGATAGCTGAGGTGGGAATCGAATCCACCTCTACTCAGTTGACCTCGCGAGGCTGAGTGCACCCCGTTCCAGCCCTCATACCACTTTTCAAATTTCGTGGCAGAGCCGGGAATCGAACCCGGGCCTCTGGGGGTGGCAGCTAATCACGCTAACCACTACACCACAGAGGCGGCAACGTTATACGTACAAATCTATAATAAACAGAGACTGAAAAATGCCGGTTAGATAAACATAAATGTGTATTCATTCTCCTGGTAAATGATTATGTACAAGCTCACTGATATTTGTTGAAGAGGAAAAAATGTTGGAAATAAATCGGACACTGATCATTGTAGACTGAAGTAACCATATAATTGATTTCATGAATTTTGAAAATAACATCAACATGCACTGACTTCATAACTAGTCATCTCTCTCTGTCTTAGTGGATGTATTTCTTGCTGTTACAATATATGTAATGTAATGACCTGATAGAATCTTTGGCATCGTTACCTTCTTTTAATCCTATAATTATTTACGTTACTCACAACTATCCGTGTGGTCCACTAACAAAGTAATAAAAATACGTATGAGTCTAGCCGCAATCGTGACGTCATTAACAGATCGCTACTGTACAACTCCAACACCCTGATGGTCCCTCAGACGACCAGAACTGAGACCATGTAATAATTAAACCAAAATCGCAATTGTGGGTGCGTGACAGACGAGTGCTGTCATTACACGTACCTTTCGATAAATTCGCCACAACACACATTTACAATCTACTGCCACAACGAACTATGTCAAGATTTCGCCGTTAGAAACTCTTCCGCCTCTCAAAACCCATTAATCCAGTATACAAAATTTCATCTCTATCATTTATAAGGTTTACGTAATATGATTACGTCTTTCGAACCTTTGAAATCTTCCAGACAGTCGTTTGATAAATTTTAAATGTTAGGAAAATCACACTGACTTTGACTTAATTTAGACATTATGATATCTCTATCCAATACTAACAAAGCCAAATTTTCCAACTCTCATCTTTATTTTACATTGTGCTTTAGCATAATATCTTGACACACAAATTCTTTAACTAGAGAGTGGCATAAAACTTATCTTTACACGATACCTAGTTTAATCCAATTTAACATAAGTAATCGGCTGATATTTTGGGATTTTAACATGAAATGTGCGTAGCCTTCTCATAAAACCTCTATGCCGCACAGCACGTAATATTTAAACCAAAGTAAAGAACAACAACAAAATATCGGCCTGAAACTTCGGTCCATATTTACACAGAACATAACAATGCAGAATACACTTCAAATTATACATATCATGTCACCCACCTGGATTTCTGCTGAACAATGACATGTCTTCAGCCATTGCCGTTCGCCGAACGCTCATTTATGGCTTAACACACCATGATACAAACTGTACACACATTTCTTCTTGGAGATTATTAATTAACAACATTATTTAATTGTATTTTCTTACATTCTCCACACTGATGATTTTTAACACTTAACAAATATATGTGAATCTTCAAGTTAATCTCACGCGTTTCTTCTTGAATGCCCTTACGTTTATATAATATTCCATAAAACACTGTGTATTTACCGCATATGAATTATTATCAATGCACCCCTTATTCATATATCAATATTTACACCATCGGACAAGATTAACAAGCAAAGGACTGTATTAATATCACCGTGCCGAGAACTAAAGACGACGATGGTTAGACAGAGTTTTGAACGATTTAAACATAAGAGGTATAGAACTAAATGAGGACACAGCACTAGTTGCAAACAGAGGATTGTGGCGACGTTTAGTAAATTCACAGAGGCTAGCAGACTGAACGCTGAAAGGCATTACGGTCTGCAACGATGATGTACGTATTACATTATTATTATTATTATTATTATTATTATTATTATTATTATTATTATTATTATTACTATTATTATTATTATTTGAAGCCTCTAGAGAGCTCTAGTGCAAGTCCCTCTATCTGACTCATATGGGCGACCTGGCTTCAAATAGAATGGGGACCTACCTAGGATGAAATCTAAAGTTGAAGACGGCATAAAACAATCAGACCTCGAACCTTACGAACTAACTAATGAAAGTTAATGTACCTAACCCACCCAGGAATCAAAAAGAGGGGCTCTTGGACCAAAAGTACCAGTTAGCCACGAGGCCGGACAAAGGTGATATAAATAGATTGGGTGACAATTGAGGAGAGTCAATTTTTCTTTCTTTCTTTCTTTCTTTCTTTCTTTCTTTCTTTCTTAATTCGTTTACCCTTCAGCGTTGTTTCTTTCCTTGGATGCGGAGAGGGATCGCACCTCTACCGCCTCAAGGGCAGTGTCCTGGAGCGTGAGACTTTGGGTCGGGGGATGAAACTTTGGAAGAGGACAGTAATTAGTATTTCACCCAGGCGGCCTCCACCTTCTATGATGAATAGGGTTCTTGTTGGGGGGAGGGGGCGTGAGATGGGAAGATCGGAAGAGATATACAAGGAAGAGGGAAGGAATCGGCCGTGGCCTTAATTTAAGTATGGGTAAAATCCCGGCATTTGCCTGGAGGAGAAGTGAAAAACCACGGAAAACCACTTCGAACATGTATGAGGTGGGACTCGAACCACCCTCTAATCAGTTGACCTCTTGAGGATACATGGACTCCGTAACAGCCCTCGTAACAATTTCCAACTTTTCGTGGCAGAGCCGGGAATCTAACCTCGGCCTCCGGTGGTGGCAGCTAATCACCCAACCACTACACCACAGAGGCGGACGAGAACAATTTTACTGCATTGAATAGAAGAAATAGATTGATAGGACGCGTCTTGACACTTCTACTTTTTGGCGACAAGTGTAATGGGTATAAGAATAGTAGACTAGCCAAGCTGAGTAGCTCCGACGGTAGAGCGCTTGCCTTCTGGCTCCAAGTTGTCAGATTCCATCGTGGCTAAGTCTGGTTATGTTTGAAGGATCTCAAATACTCCAGCCTAAGAATTCTTGGGGTACAAAGTTCCGACACTTCGGCGTCTCCGAAAACCGTAAAAGAAGTTAGTGGGACGTGAAACTGATAGCCTACATTATGATTAGATGACTTATTTACGTAGAGAAGGAATGTTAACATGAGGATGAGCCGGCACGGAAAACATCAACCAGTCTCAAATTGGCGATGTGCAGTTATACAATATAACTGTTATATTCACTAAAACTAGCAAGATACCCGTGCTTCGCTACGGTATTATAATGAAATTTATAATTGAATGCTTAACGTTTTATATATAATCCACCGAAATTCGGGATCTGACTCGTTTTCTGAGAGAATACGCCAAAATTCGTGATCTGACTCGTTTTCTGAGAGATTACGGCAAAGCTCCTCAATTCAATCTTTCTTTCCAGCAATGGATTTCGTACTTCCCGGGCTAGGTACAAATATTCCACCCGGCCAGTTGGGTCCCTAAATCTTTGCCATATTTTCCTATAAGCATTTTAATATGGATCAAATCCTTGAGGAGATCCGGCGTGGTGTCGTCTTGGGTGCCTTGGCGGTACTGAACCCGCGGCCGGACTGCAATCGTAGTCATTACCGGCCAGGACCCGTTTCCAGCGCGATCCGCACATTTTGACGACGGTCCAGAACATTATTATTATTATTTTATTATTATTATTATTATTATTATTATTATTATTATTATTATTATTATTATTGATGGCCTGGAACCCACAGCAAGATGCAAGACCGCTACTTGGCGGTAAATTACATCCTCTGCCATTGTCATTGCTGACAATGTGACCAGCACCATCGTCGCGCGTAGGCAAGTGCACGAGATTTCTGGCGACATGAATGATATATAAAACCGAACCAAACCCCATGGCACTACAGCCCTTGAAGTGCTTTGGCCTACCAAGCGATCGCTGCTCAGCCCGAAGGAATGCAGATTACGAGGTGTCGTGTGGTCAGCACGACGGATCCTCTCGGCTGTTATTCTTGCCTTTCTAGACCGGGGACACCATCTCACCGTCAGATAGCTCCTCAATTCTAATCACGTAGGCTGAGTGGACCTCGAACCAGCCCTCAGGTCCAGGTAAAAATCCCTACCTGGCCGGGAATCGAACCCGGGTCCTCCGGGGAAGAGGCAAGCACGCTACCCCTACACCACGGGGCCGGCGACATGAATGATATACTTCCGTGAATTATTGACCTTATTATAGAGGTGAACAATTGCGCGGTCAATATCATTCATATCGTTTATTCCAAATGTGTTTAAATTTTTATTTATATGCTAGGAGAATCTACTGTAATCTAACATTGTGTACTCCAAAGGAAAATATGGTTCTTGAAACGAACCCAGAAAAGATTTAAAATGATCAGTGTATGATCAGAAAATGCGAGGAGAATCTACTGTAAT
Organism: Anabrus simplex; assembly: GCF_040414725.1. Lineage (NCBI taxonomy): Eukaryota > Metazoa > Arthropoda > Insecta > Orthoptera > Tettigoniidae > Anabrus > Anabrus simplex. The sequence continues at coordinate 1,656,949,150 of NC_090265.1, forward strand.
CTAACATTGTTTACTCCAAAGGAAAAGATGGTTCTTGAAACGAACCCAGGAAAGATTAAAAAATATCAGTTTATGATTAGAATAAGTACATTATGAACAGTAAAATCAATTAGTCTCTACTCCTTTTTCACCCCACTGCCGTTAAGTTGATTTACCTCTTGCCCCCCCCCCCCCAAAAAAAAATGAAGGCCTGTTTCCTTATGTTTAAAGGAGATTCCAAATACCAATGTCCACGTCTGTTACCTTCAGTTCTGAGATATAAGTATCCCCATAAAAAAATTCACTTCTTTTCACTTCCTTTCACACTTCCCCCCCCCCCCCTCCATTAAGTGAATTTCCCGTTAAAACTACTTGTCTCCTTAATAGTAAAGGATCTTCTAAATACCAATTATTACGACTCTAACATCTTCAGTTTTTGAGATATGTGTCCACATAAAAGGAATTCTATTCCTTTTCACCTCCGCCCTCCAAAATGATTTCGCCCAAAACAGCTTTTTTTCTTTGTTTCTAAAGGAGATCCAAAATCAATTGTTACGTCTGTAACAACTTAAGCTTTTATTAGATGTAAGTATCCTCATACAATTAATTCAATTAATTTTTCAATTCTTTCACCTCCCCCCTTCATTGGATTTTCCGAGAATACGTGTTTGTTTAATTTTAAAGCAGATTCCAAATACCAATTTTCACGTCTGCAAAATCTTTCGTTTTTGAGATAATAGTATCCTCACACAAATAATTAAATAATTCTTCAATTTCCTCCTCCCTTTAGGTGGATTTCGAAAACAAAAAAAATACGTATTCCTTTATTCATAAAGGAAATTCCAAATACCAAATTTCACGTCTGTAACATCTTCAGCTTTCGAGATATCAGTATCCTAATTAATAGAATTCAACCCCATTTTCAGTCAATTTTACCCCTCCACCCAAGTGGTTTTTCAGAAAACAAAAAATGCATGTTTCTTTATTTTCAATAGAGTTAATAAATACTACTTTTCAATTCGGTAACATGTTGAGTTTTTGAGATATACTGTAGAAATGCTCATTTTAAAATTTCACCCCATTTTTAGTTCCCCTTAAGTGGAGTTTCCAAAAACAAATCACCTATGTTTCTTTACTTTTACAGGAGATTCCAAATACCAATTTTTACGTCTGTAACATTTTACGTTTCTGAGATATACTGTAGACTAGATATAGTCTTTCGAAAAATTCACCCCAATTTGTCACACCTGTTTAACCCCCATTAATTAGATTTTCCAAAAACAAAAACAAAAAACAAACATACGTGTTTCTTTATTTTCAAAGGAGATCCCAAATACCAATTTTCAGGTCTGTAATATCTTCTGTTTCTGAGATATAAGTATCCTCATTTAAGGCATTCAACCCCTTTTGCACACTTTTTCACCCCTCCTATTGGGATTTTATGAAAACAAAAAATACGTGTTTCCTTATTTTTAAAGTATATTCCAAATACCAATTTTTACAACTGTAAACTTTTAAAGTTTTGAGATATAGATGCACTCATTTTAAAATTTCACACCCCTTTTCACCCCCTTAGCGACGAAATATCCAAAAATCCTCTCTTAGCGAGCACATGCATCTTAATATGAATGTATTCCCTAAATTTCATTTCTTTATGTCCAGTAGTTTTGGCTCGGCGATGGTGAATTAGTCAGTCAGTCAGGAGAAGTTATTTATATATATATATAGATTATATATTTATATGACTTTCGGTAATATAATGCCTTAAATTGCGTGTATTATTGAATTCAATTTCTATCTGTATGGGACTTCAGAAATTAAAACGTTTTGCTTGCATCGGCCGGGAATCGAACCCGGGCCGCCCGCGTGGCAGGCGAGCATTCTACCACTAAACCACCGATGCTACGTACGTTGAAAGTCAGGTCACTTGGTCAAGATTTTCCTTCCTGTCTGATTTCTCCATTGCTCATCCGTTGAACTTAACGTTAGAAGATTTGAACAGAAATTAGATCAAAATTCCACCATCCTTCTTTGTAACTCAATTTAGCAAGCGGAATCTTCTTCTTCTCCTCCTCCTTTATCTGGTTATCCTTCAGCGTCGGTTTTTCCCTCGGACTCAGCGAGCGATCCCACCTCTACTGCCTCAAGGGCAGTGTCATGGAGCTTCAGGCTCTGGGTCGGGGTGTACAACTGGGGAGGATGACCAGTACCTCGCTCAGGTGGCCTCACCTGCTATGCTGAACAGGGGCCTTGCGGGGGGATGAGAAGATTGGAAGGGATAAACAAGGAAAAAGGAAGGAAGCGGCCGTGGCCTTAAGTTAGGTACAGACGTGCACATTAATGGTGTCCCGACATAAACAATCAACACTGCCCCACTCCAGTACTGAAAAGAAGGGGAGAGAGTGAAGGGGTAGTGTTGAAGGCCGATCCAGTACAAAACATGGGGGAAGGGAGTGAAGGGATAGTGTCGAAGGCACAATGACTCACCTTCTCGCTTAACGCATTGCTGCATGGACTGCATGGACTGCATGCAGACAGCCCGCTACAAGACTTCGTTGTGATTGAAATGGGCACAGTGGCGGATGTATTGAGTACAGCATTAGGTTACCTACTCGTCCGGCCCCGCGGTGTACGGGGCAACGCGTCCGGCCGCCCCGGGTTCGATTCCCGGCCGGGTCAGGGGGTTTTAATTGTAAATGATTATATCCCTGGCCTGGGGACTGCGTGTTCATGTCGTCCTTAACGTTTCTCACATTCAACACTCAACCCTTCCGCATTTTAACATAAAAAAATTAAAAAGTAGTCTACTCTGTTAATTACAGTATTAAGAGGTAAAGAAGGTTTTCAACCGAAAAGTATTTTATACTAGTTAGGAATATTTTGTAGCTGCGTTATACCGGGTCTACCAATCCTTCTTCACCTCGTTCTAGCCATATTTCTATCCATCTCCAAACTGTCTTAAGACTGCATGGTATTGCTTGTGCTATTGCTTGGGGGACCATGTGAGCCTCCCGCATGCCAATAATACGGCCTCGATTCACATGTGATAGGATAGGAGCCATCTTATTACAATGTTACAGTATAACGCCGGAATACACACACTGTGTATTTAGCACTACCTGTTCACTCCCTTCCCCTCCTTTTTAGTACTGGAGTAGCCTTCAACACTATCCCTTCACTCTCTCCCCTCCTTTTCAGTACTGGAGTGGGGCAGTGTTGATTGTTTATGTCGGGACACCATTAATGTGCGTGCGTGTACCATCCCGGCATTTGCCTAGAGGAGAAGTGGGAAACTACGGAAAACCATTCCCAGGATGGCTGAGGTGGGAATCGAACCCGCCTCTACTCATTTGACCTCCCGAGGCTGAGTAGACGCCGTTCCTGTCCTCGTAAAACTTCTCAAATTTCGTGGCAGAGCCGGGAATCGAACCCGGGCCTCCTGGTTTGGTAGCTAATCACACTAACCACTACACCACAGAGGCGGACGCAAGAGAGTCAATTTAGATATTAATTAATGTATCTTGTTGTTGATATAAAATTCTCCCAGTTAGTATTATTATTTTTAATACTGACATATCTGGTAACATCTGCAGGTTGACAGAGACAGAGACGAAGACAAAGGATAGATTCAGGTGGAACATCAATACAGCAACAACAGAATTTCCATATCTCACTGGGCTGATGATGACGACATACGTTGGTCGACATCAATCATCGACTGACTGTGCTGTGTAACAATCGGCTTTTCAGGCAGTCTCTACTACCAGGGTTGCATGATTCAGTAGCAGGAACCAGTTAGGAAATTTGCCACCTGAGCGACTGCCATAAATGCAGATCAGTGTTGATTGATTGATTGATTGATTGATTGATTGATTGATTGATTGATTGATTTATTGATTGAATGATTGATTGATTGATTGATTCGAAATTACATTAAAATAGCCTACGTTATATTTGGGATCGTTCGCTTCTGTGGTGTAGTTGTTAGTGGGGTGGATTAAATGCCACCCCTGGAGGTCGGGGTTTGATTCACACTCTGCCACGACATTTTAAAAGTGGTATGAGGACTGCAACGGGGTACTCAGCCTCGAGAGGTCGACTGAGTGGAGGGGTTCGATTCCCCCCTCAGCCATCCTCTAAGTGGTGTTCCGTGGTTTCCCACTTCTCCTCCAGGCAAATGATGGGATGGTACCTAACTTAAGGCCATAGCCGCTTACTTCCAATCGATCAATCCTCCCACAGAGCCCCTGTTCAGAATAGCAGGTGAGGCCCTCTTGGCGTGGTACTGGTCCTCTTTCCCTGTTGTATCCCCGACCCAAAGTCTCACGCTCCAGGACACTGCTCTTGGGGCGGTAGAGGTTGACTCCTTCGCTGAGTCCGATGGAAAACCAACCCTGGAGATTAAACGGATTAAGAACGAAATTCTTTCCATTCCTTCATCATCCTTTAAATCACTGGTCCCACAGCATCGTCCGGTAGAATAGTGGATGCAGAATCGAACTAAAACTTACTTAAACAAAATTGCAAAGCTATAAGTCTACATATCTAAATTAAATGAGACAGAAATACACCTCCTGATAAAAAGAACACTTGTAAAAAATAAAAAAATACATAAGATAAAATTAGTACTGTACATTAAATTAAATAAATTAAAATATTTCTTTCTTCGTTCTTTAATTTTCTTTCTTAGTTGTTTACCCTCCAGGGTTCGCTTTTCCCTCGGACTCATAGAGTGAACTCACGTCTACTGCCTCAAGGGCAGTGTCCTGGAGCGTGAGACATTGGGTCGGGGATACAATCGTGGAGGAGGACCAGTACCTCACACAGGCGGACACACCTGCTATGCCTAACAGGGGCCTTGAGAAGGATGGGATTATCGGAAGGGATAGACAAGGAAGTCGGAAGGAAGCGGCGGTGGCCTACCACCCCAGCATTTGCCTGGAGAAGTAGGATACCACGGAAAACCACTTCGAGGATGGCTTAGGAGGGAATAGAACCCCTCTACTCATTTGGCCACCCGAGGCTGAGGGGATCCATTTCCAGCCTTCGTACCACTTTTTAAATTTCGTGGCAGAGCCGGAAATCTAGCCCGGGTGGCAGCTTATCACACTAACCACTACACCACAGAGTCGGACACACGCCTCACAAGTCAATTACAAACAACCGCAATTGTAACTTCACACAACACAAAATTTAATTACTCTCCTACTGTTATCGAGAACACACGTTATAGTCGTTCACAATATTATAAAAATGGAACCTAGCTGTATATTTCATTGTAGGCCGCCGCTCTGGCTCTCTGGGTGACTCAGTGCAACATTTCTTCTTTCACACAGGATAATCTACACTGGCATTCATGATAGTTCGGTCGGTTCAGAACCAGCCCCTTTACACAACCAATCCCAAGAACTAAGCATATTCACCATTATAACTAAATTAACTACACAGAAAAGTAACCCCAACGGATACTAGCGGTATTCGCCAAATAAAATGAAAAAAGAAAACTTTCCCACAAACAAATTTTTCCATATCTACAAATTAAGTCACTCGGACTTGTTACTAAAATAAACTCTGTGCCATACCTTTGCACATTTAGAATTTAACAAACTAAGAATCCCTATCAATTACTAGATACAGAATTCTAAAGTGAATTCTCCGTTATGCACAATAGAATGGTATTACTCAGCCTTATTGTTCCCCGACGACACCTCGATTAGCAACGGCGCGTCTATCCTGGTTTTAGTGTTGACTCATGTCCATGTTGATAGCTGTAGATTCCATACGCTGGCTTCGTCTGCTACTGCACTGGAAATCGTCAGTATCTATTGCACAGATACTCACACAGTTAATAACCATTCCTTCGTCTGCGTCACCGCGCACTAATCGACCCGATCTTTCTGTCAATGTCCCGGAATCCAATATATTAATACAGGGTAGTAGTGTAAATAGGACAGTTCGGCCGCCACCTCCACCTCTGGCTCTCGGGAGAGGCCTCCACCTCCCGCGGGAAATTTGAATGTTGGCGGGAAATTTGAATTTTGGCGCGAGATTTGAATTTGTAAACAAAGCCACGTGCTTTTTGACAGCTGTCATCGACAACAACGCATCGCTAACCTCACTGCTGCCATCTTGACGGGCCTAAACCTCGGTGGTAGATAGATATATAGATAAGAAATGGGTGAGCCCTGTCTTCGCAGAGCTCCACACGTAGGTCTATGAAGACCCTCTGTGCCCCTTAAACAGGTTTGCCTAGTCCAGCCCTAGAGCTCCTATAAAGGATACCAGTGTCCGGATATTGGCATTCCTGATGTCTTCCAGGCTCACAAAATGTGAGCCAAGGTATCGATGTCTAGTGCTTGCAAGAGCCTCGCACTGACATAACACATGCGCGGAGGTCTCCTCCTCCTTACCGCATCTTCTACACATCGGATCCTGGGTGATTTTCATGATGTGTAGGTGTCTCTGTTAGGTATTGTGGCCTGTTAACAGTCCAACTACCATTCTCATTCTGGTCCTATTCAAATTCATTAGGACCTTTTTATAACTTTGGCTAGGCCCTTGGATAAGTTCACGTGCCTGCCTTGCTATAGTTAACCTCTTCCAAAAATCTAAGTGAGACTGGTTTGTCCTCTGGGATATTACCAGTCTCACGCTTCGGAGTGACACTCCCAGGAAGGGCTCTGGTCCTGTGAAAGAACCTTTTGAGTCTTGTTTCGCTGGTTTGTCAGCTTCTTCATTTCCACTGATACCTGTGTGCCCAGGGACCCATAATAGGGTGACTGAGCTAAATTCACACAGCTGATCTAACATCCTTTGGCATTCCCATACCAGTTTTGATGATGTTTTAACTGCGCATAGTGCTTTTAGCGCTGCCTGGCTATCACTGCAAATAGTGATGCGTTTTCTGTGTCCAGGCATATTCCATATACATACAGCACAGGCTAGTATTGCGTATACTTCGGCCTGGAAAACAGTAGCATATTTACCCATAGGAAGGGAGAGCCTTGTCTTAGGCCCCCAGACCCCGGCGCCTGTGCCCGTCTCCGTCCGCGAGCCATCTGTGTACCATGTACAGCCCCCAGACTTAAGATGGGCCCAGCATCCGCGGCCCACTCCTCCCTTGTGGGTATCACCGCTGTAAATTTATAATTCAAATTAAAGCTAGGCTTCATCAGACCCCCGATCATCATTGTCATAGGGCAAGTCTGGTGAAGCCTTGTAAGAATAGAGGCATGACCTCCATTCGGGTTTTTGAAGGACCATCCTCCGAGTGACCAGAGGCGATAGGCACTCATTCCCGCTATTACCTTAACATATAAATGTAAGGGGGGGAAACCTAGGATGGCCTCTATTGCACATAATGGTGTAGTAACCAATGCCCCTGTTATTCCTAGACATGCAAGTCTTTGGACACTGTTTAACTTGGTGGTCACAGTTTTACTCTCCGAACCTGGCCACCAGACTAAAGAAGCATAGGTGATCGTGGGCCGTACAGTGGAGATATAGAGCCACTGGACCACCTTAGGTCTTAGGCCCCAAGTCTTCCCGACGGCCCTGCGACAGGCCCACATAATCTTGCGAGCCTTATCCACCTTATAATCTATATGTTTCTTCCAACTCAGTCTTGCCTCAAGGATTACCCCTAGGTACTTAACTGAGGTTGTCTTAACTAATTTTTTCCGAAATAGGAAAGGCTCTGACAGTCCGTCTAGCCTCCTCCTCCTGGTAAATACCACGAGCTCCGTCTTATCGGGATTAACCGACAAGTCTGTCTCGTGGCACCACCTTTCCACCCTACGTAAAGAGCTCTGTACGAGCTCGGAAACCGTGCTGGGGAAATTTCCTACCGCCATCAGGCTTATGTCATCCACTACCAGACACCATAATGTTGGTGATAATACTCCTCCCTGTGGACACCCCCTGTCTATATTAGGTCTCAACATTACAGCGTTGAGGGTAAACAGAACTTGACGGCCCTGCAGTGAGGCCATAATCCATTTTATGAGCATGCTGCTCACTCCTCTTCTTTCTAGACTACGTTCTATGGAGCCCAAAGATGTATAGTTAAAGGCCCCTTCTATATCTAGGAATACAACCATAGCAAGTTGTTGCTGATCCAAGGCACTCTCCAGCCTAGAAACTAGCTGGTGTAGTGCTGTCCCAAACGACTTCCCTGGTTGATATGCATGTTGATGAGAATGCAGGGGAAAGTCCCTTAATACTTTCTCCCTGATATGTCTGTCTATCCACCAGTCTTTCCAAGGTCTTAAGTAGAAAAGACGTTAGACTAATGGGTCTATAATCCTTAGGTCTAGTATGTGAAGACCTTTCGGGTTTAGGTATATACACCACCTTCGCCTAACGCCACAAGGAGTACACGTACCCCATAGTGAGACAAGCTCTAAAGATTCTGACCAGGTATGGTATAAGGACCCCCCCCTTCCGCTTCCTGAAGAAGTGCCGGGAAGATCCCATCCACCTCTGGGCTTTTGTAAGGGGCAAAAGATTCTAATGCCTACTTAACCCTTCTTGGGGTAACAATCTCTGCGGCTTCCTTCCAGCCACTTTTATCGGGTCTGAAGGATCCGCTCGATTCTACCTCACTATTCGTGACTACCGAACCTGGAAAGTGGGCATCAAGCAGTAAGTTCAGGGTCTCCCTCTCTTTGGGTGTATATCCACCCGAAGGCGACTCCAGTGAACCCAGCCATGGCCTTCTGTCCAAGGTTAAAATTTTATGAAGCCTTGCCGCTTCATGTTGACTTTCAATGTCTCCAAGATTTCCTACAAGCCTTTTTGACTTCTGACTTGTACCTTCTTTGTGATTCTCTGTAAGAATCTAGGCTTTCTTGATCCTGAAGTTCCCTGTATTTATTCCAGAGCCTTCCTGTATTTCTCCTCAGGTGTTCAAGGTAACTATTCCACTTGAAGCTTCCTGTTACTCTTTTTGCCTTAACAATAGGGCAGTTTAATTCATAAGAGATAACCAGTGTCCGTGTGAGAAAACTCACACTGAGCTCCAGCTCCTCTTTGTTTTTAATTATATTTGAGGGTCCTCCCTCCAGTCCCCTCCTCATGTCCTCCCTAAAAGACGTCCAATCGGTTCGTCTAGGGTTTCTGTAAGACGAGATCTCGAGGGAGCCCTCTATATAAAACACAATGTGTCTATGATCTGACAAGGAAGGCTCCAAAGAAACCTTCTAGTCTTTAAATTTCTGTATGATTCCCATGGAACCCAGGGTAAGATCTATGATCCCCTCACTCCTATTATTAATGAAGGTAGGGGTATCACCAATATTCATGACCTCAAGATCAGTTGTACATAGAAATTCTATGAGGTACTCTCCCCTTCGGTTTGTATATTTACTTCCCCAAATGCTGTGATGAGCATTGGCGTCACATCCTACTATGAGGTTTAATCCTTGTTTCCTACAGTATATCACCAGTCTCTTGAACTCCTCCGGCGGGGGTGGAGATTCAGAGTCTCCTGGGAAATATGCAGAGCAGAAAACCAAGTCTTTTGGCTGTCCGCCCTCTTCATATCTCACTAGGACTGCCACCAGGTCTCTAGTAATGAAGCCTGGTATAGCCCAGGCGTTGTGATCTTTAACTAGTATACATGCTCTAGGCTTCTCCTCTGCTATTCCACTGAATAAAGTGAAACCTGCACATTTTAGTCCTATGATATGCCCCTGTCTAAGCCAGGGTTCTTGTATCAGGGCGACCGAAAACCTGCCCTTCTGGATACTTCTAATAAGTACCCTAGAGGCCGCTATGCAATGTTGTATATTTGCTTGTATTAAAGTAATCATTCTTACCTTCATGCAATGCTTTACCTTATGCGGTCTCCGGAACGTGCTGCTCCGTCTCCCGCGATGAATCTTGAGGCTTGGCTGGCCCAGGTTCCTGTCCGAGCTCCTGCTCTTCGCCCCTGTTAGTCTCGGTATTTTCTGTGGTGGGGTTGGTCCTCTGCTTGTCACGCTTGCCCTCCACTAAGGTGAAGGTAGCCACATGCACCCCGCAGAAGATCTTCTTCCCCACCACTTTCTCCACATCTCTGGAGTCCATGCTGACCACAAGCCGGACACCTCTCTTCTCCTCCTTGCGGTCGTAGACCCTTCAGCTGGTGGGATTTAAGCCATGGTTCTGGCGTGCCATTCTTTCCAAAAGGACGTTATTGTCCTTTGGTTGTCCTGGTATCCAGATCATGACTCTCTTGTAGGAAAGAAGTTTATCCATGCCCACAAATGTGAGCCTGGCTCCTTCCCCCGGTTGTAGACTTGTAACAAGACTAGAAAGCCATGCTACAGTCTCATCATTCTCTGCGATAATGACGGCCGCACCTCTCGACAGATAGCAATCCAGGAACTGAGGCTTAATGGGCCCCTGCTCCGGAAGCTCGTCTATCAGATTGGTGATAGCCTCTTCCACAGCTTCCACCTGTTTCTCGGTTAGCTGCTGGTCAGGATATCCTACAGGTACTACGGCCATCCTGATCCCAGCTTTAGCTATCCTGGCATATTCCACCTCGGGTTTTTTGCGGGTCTGCCGGTCTTCTTCTGGGGTTGCCCCCGACAGAAGTCGTTTCCCTGCTGGCATCTTGGTGGGTGGGGTCCTCTGTGCCCTAGAAGCAGAGCCCTTTTCAGGGTCCCGCCTCTTGTGCCCATTGGATCCCCCCACAGTTGTTACTGTCGTGGTATTAGAAGGCCCCTCAGCTCCCGGAGTTAAGCCCTCTTTGGCCTGCTCCCGGGCCTTTAAGGCCTTCTTATATCTCCTCTTCTCAGCGCCAGAGCGCTGTTTCTTCTTTTTCTTCTGGACCTGTAGATTGCCCACCTCTTGAGTGAGCCCTCAAACTGTCGAAGATGAACTATCCGAGGGTATCTCCGAGGAGTCCCCATCGGTTGTTGCTGTAGTATTTCTATCGGAGGCCCCAGAAGAGCTCTCCGGTTTATGGATGGCTACCGTATTCATTCAGTCCGACGAGTAGCTAGGGACATATATGTCCGCCCAGGCAGAGCCCCGCATACCTGGGTAAGGCTACTTACTTCGAAAGGGAGCCAAGTATCTCGAAGGCTCCGTTCAAGACACATCTCCCATGTGCCATGCACCCCATCGGCACGGGTCGCCTTACACCTTAGGGTTGGGCGGTGCTTTAGCTTCCTCCTCCTTGTATACCGAACGGTTACCCAATACGGCTCCATTCGGCATCGCAAGAAAGGAGCTACTAGTCCCCCTCACCACGAAGAGGATCTTCAATTGAAGAGGGTAACCAGGGTTAGCCCCCTACAATTGTAGAAGCACACACGAGGGGGACCTCAGTGGTACCAACTTAACCTAACTAGCGCGAGACTTGAATCGGTAAACAAAGCCACGTGCTTTTTGACAGCCACGTCCTTTTTGACAGACAACAACGCATCGCTAACCTCAGTACTGCCATCTTGACGGGCCCAAACCTCAGTGGTACCAACTTAACCTAACTAGCGCGAGATTTGAATCGGTAAACAAATCCACATGCTTTTTGACAGCCACATGCTTTTTCACAGACAACAACGAATCGCTAACCTCAGTGCTGCCATCTTGACGGGCCTAAACCTTAGTGCTACCAAGTTAACCTAACTAGCGCGAGATTGGAATTTGTAAACAAATCCACGTGCTTTTTGACAGCTGTCATCCGCCATCTTTAAACTACAGAGCACCGTGCTGCCCTCTTTATCGCAGTAGCTGCAAATTCGTCACCTGTCATCCGCAGTGCTGCCATCTTGGCGGGCCTAAACCTTAGTGCTACCAACTTAACCTCACTAGCGCGAGGTTTGAATCGGTAAACAAATCCACGTGCTTTTTTTTGACAGCCACGTGCTTTTTGACAGACAACAACGTATCGCTAACCTCAGTACTGCCATCTTGACGGGTCTAACCTTAGTGCCCGAGAGCCAGAGGTGGAGATGGCGGCCGAACTGTCCTATTTACACTACTCAGGGTATTTTTAATCTATCATACATGTTATTAATAGCACGACTCCGAATTAACCCCTGTAACAGTGTTCATTATATTCATGCATATACTATTACCCCTCTCCCTTCTTCGTCTCGGGCGACAGAGGTAATAATAGTATAATACTATGAATTCAACGTATTGATAAAAAATCGCCAGATATTTCCACCGCGCACTTAATTGTTTCCCTTTTTAGTTCTACTCATACACCTCTCGTTTTAAGTCGTTTCGACTCTTCTCTGCAGTAAATGTTCGCACACAAAGGGAATTTTAGCCCGATACCGACATACATCTCTCTCACGCAAGATAAGAACACAGATTGCTCCGGGGTGATGCTTCACAAACCTTTTATTAGCTGAGAAATTTTCCCCTCTCAAATTTCCTATACACCCCATTCTTGGTGAATTAGAGGAGCAATATTGCGATAATCAGGTGACCAGTGGCCTTATAATAGGGTTAAGACCCGCCCGGACAAAATCTGATAGCAGAATCTCCTGTACTGAACAAATAACTGTCTTCAATTTTCGGCTCGCTCATTGGGGTCTCCCTGTCAAGTGGGCGTCTATATTTAACACATGGCCTCTTTCACTTTCCACTGTTATGTAATCACATATTCTTTCTTTTAACAGAAGTTTATCACCATAAAGGACGTCACACACGCTAGATAAATTCACAAATCACGAACATGTCTTTTGAATCGTTGTACAGTGCAGTATTATTATAATAGTTAATTCCTTTAATATAGAAAACGAAGTTAGTCATACTGCTTTAAAAATGGTTCCCAGACTACGATGCTAAAGCGTGTTCCTCTCCCACTCACCAACGACTTGCGGTGGGAATATCTTCTCCCTTATTAATCAGGGATCCGTAGCTGTGCTTGGGGGAAATACATTCTGGCCACGCCCGTTGCGTTCCAAGCTTCAAGTTCCCGCCAACTCACGCCTAGACAAAGAAATGTGAGTTCATGTCCCTGTCGGGTTCACTAGAACTATTATATCAATCACAAATTTACGGTTTGTAAACAAAAAATGGAATGTGTGAGATCTTACATTGTTTCTTTCTTTCTTAATCCATTTACCCTCCAGGGTTGTTTTTTTCCTCAGACTCAGCGGGGGATCCCTGTGTAAATTATGCTTTATCGCACGTTTCTCTTCCTTTAAAGAATATATTCCACTGCCAGTCCAAGAATCACAACTGCTGCTTGCCTTGCCTCCATTTTGAAACAAAATGTTATCAAACCTTACCAAATATTTTCATTTCTTGTCAAACCTTCAGCAATGTTGCTATCTTTGACAAGATTTGACAATTTATCTTGTAAAGTATTCGATTGAAAGAAAAAGTTGATGGTTTACAAGAGGCATAACAGATCTCTTGTCCTTTACAAAGTAGCATAGGAAAGCGAACACAATGAAAATTGTTCTGATAAGACTGCATATTCATATGTGGCTAGGGTGTGTGACCGGTCTTAAGGTCGCGCAGCGACGATTTGCAGTGTGAGCTCTGGAGTAGAGAGATTTTGGATTTCTATTATTCATTTTATTGTCATTTGGCTGAACAGAGTGGTCTACTATTTACGATCGATTTATTGAATTGGCTTCAATAATTCCATTGACGAAGAACATTGATTACGAACACGGTGGCATTCCTTCTCATAAGAACAATCGACAAGTTTTTCAACTCTTTATTGAAACATGTTATCCACATCGCTCCAACTAAGCTGTTGTAAGAATTTAATGACTCAAAATCGTTAAGATGATATACTGTTTGCAGATTGATTACTTGTACGATCATTAAGATATAAAATATGTTTTCCATTTTAAATGCAACATACGTTTAATAACAACCGATAATACTTCACTATGTTTTTCATAGATCAAGAAACATCTCGGTGAGTAACATGACCTGGACGATAACAACCTCAGTCAGTTACACCAGGTCAGAAAGTTCAGTCACCAACGTTTCAAAGTATCTGCTCTGTGAACAATGGAAAAGAATGTTCCCATTATTATTATTATTATTATTATTATTATTATTATTATATTTTTTTCTCAGTTTATTATAATTTATTATTGCAGTTGAACAGTAATTGTAAAGCATTTCTTTGAGCGAATATGAATGTTTTCAGAGAGAAAAAGTCGAAATGTACTGCAACACGAGATCAAAGCACTTATTTTAAGTTTGTAAGACCCATATTGTCCGCCTCTGTGGTGTAGTGGTTAGCGTGATTAGCTGCCACCCCTGGAGGCCCGGGTTCGATTCCCGGCTCTGCCACGAAATTTGAAAAGTGGTATGAGGGCTGGAACGGGGTCCACTCAGCCTCGGCAGGTCAACTGAGTAGAGGTGGGTTCGATTCCCACCTCAGCCATCCTGGAAGTGGTTTTCCGTGGTTTCCCACTTCTCCTCCAGGCGAATGCCGGGATGGTACCTAACATAAGGCCACGGCCGCTTTCTTCCCTCTTCCTTGCCTATCCCTTCCAATCTTCCCATCCCTCCACCAGGCCCCTGTTGAGCATAGCAGGTGAGGCCGCCTGGGCGAGGTACTGGTCATTCTCCCCATGTTGTATCCCCGACCAAGAGTCTGAAGCTCCAGGACACTGCCCTTGAGGCGGTAGAGGTGGGATCCCTCGCTGTGTCCGAGGGAAAAGCCGACCCTGGAGGGTAAACAGATGATGATGATGATGATGAAGACCCATATTGCGAGTATATTTCGACAGTATGCATCTTGTAATATTCAAACCTGGAATAATATATATAGGAATTACACCTCTTTATAATTCCTAGTTTCCTGTTGGATCCGCAATCTACATAGAGCCTCATCCCGGTAAACAGGTGGTTCTCTCAAATGAAAATCACGTTGTGTCCGCTGCATTGAGATAGGAGCTATCGAACTAAATTATCTCCAATCGTAAGTACTGCTGACGTTGTTGACGGTTTGTTCTTACTAACATTAATATTATTATTTTTAAATGATATCTGTTTTTGAGGTCGACCGACCTCTGCAGATCTTTTGCCACTACTTTTACCGTATTATAAGAACCTACGTGTAAGTGTAATTCGGGAGTGTAGAATGATGAATGTGAGGAAAAGAAGATTAAGGACGTCACAAACACCCAGTCCCCTAGTCAGGGATATGAATCATTTACAATTAAAAGCACCTGACCCGGCCGGGAGTCGAACATGGGGCCACCGGGTGACAGGCGGACAAGTTGCCCCCTACAACGCGGGGCTGGAAGTATATTAATAATAACACACTAGAGGACCAGTCGACAGGAATACAAGCGAATTTGATCAAACAAACTTTAACCGAAACAATAGGCTATCAAAAGTTAAATGTAGTTCTGTCCGCCTCTGTGGTGTAGTGGTTAGTGTGATTAGCTGCCACCCGGGTTCGATTCCCGGCTCTGCCACGAAATTTGAAAAGTGGTACGAGAGCTGGAACGGGGTCCACTCAGCCTCGAGAGGTCAACTGAGTAGAGGAGGATCGATTCCCACCTCAGCCATTCTGGAAGTGGTTTTCCGTAGTTTCCCACTTATCCTCCAGGCAAATGCTGGGATGTTACCTAACTTAAGGCCACGGCCGCTTCCTTCCCACTTCCTTCTCTATCCCTTCCAAAATTCCCATCCCCGAACAAGGCCCCTGCTTAGCATAGCAGGTGAGGCCGCGTGGGGAGGTACTGGTCATCCTCCTCAGTTGTATCCCCCGACCCAGAGTCTGAAGCTCCAGGACACTGCCCTTGAAGCGGTAGAGGTGGGATCCCTCCCTGTCTCCGAGGGAAAAACCGACCCCGGAGGGTAAACTGATTAAGAAGAAGAAGAAGAAGAAGAAGAAGAAGAAGGAATCTAGTTCTGGAAGGGAGTGACTCTTCAATGGGAAAAGGAAACTGAAGAGATAAATATTGGCAGATTTCTTAAAAACAAAATTCACCTTGTTTGCTTAGCTTTTGCAGATAGTCTTGTAATCTTTTACAACAGAAGAGAAGCAATTCAGTCCAAAGAAAAACTACATGTAATAGAGGCCAAAGTCGGACTCCAAATTCTATTTGAAACGATGGAGTCTATAGAAGGAACTCAATCAAGATTAGCCAATCAACCATTGTCTAATTACAAAATTCGGAAATGTCTTCTAAGAAGGTAAATTCAAGTATCTAGGCGAAATTATTCAACCAGCAGAGATAAATCTTGAACCTGCTAAACTGCAAGGGGCTCACAAAATCACATGGAACACATTCACAAAAAATCGATATAAAAATGCAAATATACGACATTACAACAGAGTCATGAAACCAGAGGCAATTTATGGATACGCAGCCCTAATAAAAGGCGGCAGGTCACAATAAAAAAATATTCAGAAACAAGGGAGGAAAATTTTAAATAAAATTCTACGACCAAAGCACGAAATGGAATTTGGATGAAAAAAGAAGCCACATGAAATTTGTGGAGTCATAGAACGAAATACTAATTTAGTAAAAAAATGAGGCGATTAAAATTGTACACAGAATGGACAACAACAGGCTAACGTTTAGGCAAATGGTGGCGGGAGTGAGAGATGCACCCGAAAAGTCACTAGATCATCCACGGAACTTGGCGGGAGAGCGAGAAAGGAGAAGAAAAGGACTTAAAGTACTTAATCGAGATTGCAAAGAGAAGGGCATTAGTCTAAGCGACAGAGCGGCAGGTCCGCAGATGGCCGTATCGTTGAAGAATGAATAATGTCATTTGTTTAACTTTTGACCCTTCCTTCAATTATTATAGATTTTTAGAGGAGGAGGGGGGGGGGTGAAGGAATTTCGTCTTCCAGGAGTTCTTAAAACAAACCGAAAACCAACGTATGTATTTTTATCACCCTCGAAGAGGACACTTTGTACGGGTGCTGTTCTGAGCAATAGATACAGTTTAGTATGAATTGATACATTTCTTTCGAACACCTGTTAGCGTTCATATTCCTTTTACATTGACCTGCTAGAGCGTTCTGTAATCCTAGTGTCGTGCCTGGGAAACGCAACACGCTTTTGACGTGATGGGAAGTGCTTGCTTAAATTTTAATTATTTCTCAATTTTTTCCCTTCTTTTTTCCCGTTGCTTTTCCCAAATCCTCGTGGGGTCACTGATGCATGTTGTGTCGCACATAATCACCTAGAGCGATTGTTACGCCGTGATACCAACCCCATGTGGATGAGTGATGTTTTCGCTACATACAATGTTTCTATTGTAGTTGGTGTGTGATGATGTCTCTTGTGCTGATAATTGTGGTTATTTTTTGTACCTAGCGTTTCATTGATATATTTGTAGTGAGATTATTTGATTGTTGGCGACCACGTTTTGCTTCCATGGAATAGCTTCGGGGAAACACAAGATTCCAGCGGCTGGAATTTGAGTCTTCTATTTAACATTTTTTCAACTAGAATTAAATTAAGGAGCCAGAAAGCCTTCTAGGCGAGTAATATTATTCTTTTAACATCTTGTGGATTAGGAATTCCATACAGCCAAGTTTGCAGTTATGCTAAAAGAAGTTAAATATTATTGAAGTTGAAACCACCTAATACCTCCTGCAATCCTAGCACAGAGGCTGTTGGATTGTGCAATGAATGTGTACAGTGATTGATGGATGGTATACGTACGGTACGCATCGTGAAACCCATGCAACTTTCAGTTCTATAACATTATGTTATGTCTGATCATGTTATTAACACATTCTGTCCTAAAGTCAAGTTGCCTCGGTAGATCACAGGTAGAGTGCCTGACTATTCAAAGTTCTGGGCCGATCGTCGCCAAGCAGTCGATTTTTAAGGACAGCCAATATCTTGGCACTTCATGCCTTTGTTGTTGCCGTTGCTGGTATTATAGGGATCTCTGGTGACACGCTCAGTCACCAGAAATTTTTATTATCATTATGCCCGTTTCTGTGGTATAGTAATTAGTGTGATTATCTGCCACCCTCGAAGGCCCGGGTTCTATTCCCGGCTCTGCCACGAATTTTTAAATGTGGTACGAGGACTGGAAAGGGTCCACTCAGCCTCAGGAGTAGATGGGGTTCGATTCCCGCCGTAGCCAACATCGAAGTAGTTTTTGGAGTCTCCCATTCTTCTCTAGGCAAATGCTGGGATGGAAAATAACTAACGGCCACAGCCGCTTCCTTCCCTCTTCCTTGCCTATCTTCCACAAGTTCGCTGTTCAGCATAGTAGGCGAGGCCGCCTTGGAGAGGTGCTGGTCCTCAAGTTGTAGCCTACTCCCGACCAATGGGTCGCGCTTAGGGTCTCTACCCTTGTGGCGGTAGAGACCGGGGGGTGGGGGGAGGGGGAAGGAAACCAAACCTGGACGGTGAACTGACTAAATTATTCAAATTTATTATTATTATTATTATTATTATTATTATTATTATTGGAGCCTCCGTGGCTCAGACGGCAGCGCGTCGGCCTCTCACCGCTGGATACCGTGGTTCAAATCCCGGTCATTCCATGTGAGATTTGTGATGGACAAAGCGGAGGCGTTACAGGTTTTTCTCCGGGTACTCCGGTTTTCCCTGTCATCTTTCATTCCAGCAACACTCTCCATTCTCATTTCGTAGCATCTATCATTCATTAATATATCACTTTGGGAGTGGCGACCCCATCGTAATAATAGCTTATATATGATTCATTCATTACATCCCTGACCCGGTCAATGACTGGAAAACAGGTTGTAGGTTTTCCTTTTTTCATTATTATTATTATTATTATTATTATTATTATTATTATTATTATTATTATTATTATTATTATTATTATTATTATTATGGCGCTGACGGATTAGTAGACTAGTAGTAATTTCACCATCACCAAACATCATTTTATGGATTAATTATTATTTTGTAAGATGCAGGTGAATGCATTTAATAATAGTTAATGATTTATTACAGCCAATGGCCATTCTTAATGATACAGTAATAGGCTACAGTAATATAGATATAGATATGTTCTCCATACAGAACATTGTCAAAGAGTGTGGTCTACTTTCACATCTTAACACACGGTATCTATCCCATGTCACTCCAGACAGGTTGCACACGCAGTTAAGGATATACGAAGTTCTTCCTAATGTTTACCATTCATTTCCATCCTTACTTAAGAGACTGAATTAACACGGATCTAGGAAATTAGAAGAAATGGAAATAGCCGAAAATTGTGTTCAGTGAAATGTATTATCACGACTTGGCGAACGTTCTTTCAAGACATACTTGCCTATTGGTAGCACGACTTGGCGAACGTTCTTTCAAGACATGCTTGCCTATTGGTAGACGCTCGTCACCAAGCACGCAACCCACGAAGCTTAAAGAGGGACAAAACTTAATTATGTATTGACTCTGAGAGCGAATGTATTCTCAAGGTGTTCATTTTTATGCGAACATATATGTATAAGAGGAAACGTTATAGGATGCTCAGTTTTCTTGGTGAACTTACATTACTTGTCACTGTTAGCATGCAACTCAAAGGGACACAACAACACCTACCTACCTGCATGGTAGTCCTTCACAGTGCAACCGTAAATGAAATATTTCTGTTCGAAGGAATGGTGGCTATCACCTTGCATTTAGGAGATAGTGGGTTCGAACTCCACTGTCGGTTCCTTTGAAGATATTTTTTACGTGGTTAGACATGTTCAAACCAGGCAAATGCTTGGGCTGTATCTTAATTAAGGCTACGGTCTCTTCCTTCCCACTCCCAGTCCTTTCCTATCCCATCGCCGCTGTAAGATCTGTCTGTGTCAATGCGACGTAAAGCAGGTTGTAAGAAAATGAAGGATGGTAGACGTTAAGTTTTGAAGCTACAGTAGTGGAGATGGAAGAGAGCCATGATTTGCTTAGTGGCTTATTTGCTCGCTACCACCTGGAAGGCTGACGTACGAATCTCGATCGATTCTAGTTTGAAGATTTCACCTCAAATATCACGTGGCGTCAGGAATAGCATACGGCTTTAAACTTCCAGCCAAAATCAAAATAGCGTAGGTGTCTCCAACAACCCCAGAAATACCTGGGAGAAGTTTAGAGGGCACCGGGTTCGATTCCCGGACAGGTGTGGTTAACCCGTGTGTGGTTAATCTAGCTCGGGGGCTGAGTAGTTTTGTAATTTTCTTAATACACGTCTTCATTTTCATTTTTCAAATAGAAATACGTCTACATTTGAGTATTATCAATGTTTCGGATCGATGCTTCAACACAGTCATTAATAATACAGATGGGGATTTATTTGCTAATTACTCACATGTCAAGTCAAAAGTGACCGACCAGCCAATTTCGTTGTTCCCAATATGACGCAAGCAAAATGGTGTGTACGCTGTGTATCTACCAGGAATATAAGACACGGAAGGAGGCTACATTAGATAACTCTACATGAAACGAGGGAGTCTTCGGATATTCTGTTAGATTCCTTCCGAACCGAACTGGGGCATGTATCCAGACGGGTCTGTCGATGGCTACAAGGGTCGTTATGTTCTCTGCACAAGACAAAAAACCGAATCGCTACAGTAACACAAGATCGATCGTTGCAACGCTCCCTAGTCTTAATCTATATATATAAAATAGCTTGTCCTGACTGACTGACTGACTGACTGACTGATTCATCATCGCCGAGCCAAAACTACTGGACATAAAGAAATGAAATTTTGGGCATAGATTCATATTAAGATGTAGGTGCTCGCTAAGAAGGGATTTTTGGATATTCCTTCGCTAAGGGGGTGAAAAGGGGGTTAGAATTTTAAAATGAGTGTATCTATATCTCAAAACTTTGAAAGTTTACAGATGTAAAAATTGGTATTTAGAATCTCCTTTAAAAATAAGGAAATACGTATTTTTTTGTTTTCAGAAAATCCCAATAGGAGGGGTGAAAAAGGTAAAAAAGGGGGTTGGATGCCTTTAATCAGAATACCGGTACTTATATCTCAGTAAATGAAGATATTACAGACCTGAAAATTGGTACTTTTGATCTCTTTTAAAAATAAAGAAACACATATTTTTTTGTTTTTGAAAAATCCAATTAATGGGAGGGTGAAAAGGGGGGTGAATTTTTAAAAACAGTGCATCTATATCTCAAAACTTTTAAAGTTTACAGATGCAAAAATAGGTATTTAGAATCTTCATTAAAAATAAAGAAACACGTATTTTTTTGTTTTCGGAAAATCCCAATAGGAGGGGTGAAAATGGATTGAATGCCTTTAATGAGGATACATATATCTCAGAAACTGAAGATATTACAGACCTGAAAATTGGTACCTTTGATCTCTTTTTTAAAATAAAGAAACACGTATTTTTTGTTTTTGGAAAATCCAAATAATGGGGGTGAAAAGGGGGGTGAATTTTTAAAATGAGTGTATCTATATCTCAAAACTTTTAAAGTTTATAGATGTAAAATATGGTATTTAGAATCTCCTTTAAAAATAAAGAAACACGTTTTTTTTTTGTTTTCGGAAAATCCCGATCGGAAGGGTGGAAAAGGGTGAAAAAGAGGTTGAATGCCTTTAACGAGGCTACTTATATTTCAGAACCTGAAGATATTACAGACCTGAAAATTGGTATTGGGGATCCACTTTAAAAATAAGGAAACACGTATATTTTCGTTTTTGAAAAATCCGGATAATGGGGGGGGGGTGAAAAGGGGGGTGAATTTTTAAAATGATTGTGTCTATATCTTAAAACTTTAAAAGTTTACAGATGTAAAAATTGGTATTTAGAATCTCCTTTAAAAGTAAAGGAATAAGTATTTTTTCGTTTTCTGTAAATCCCAATAAGAGGGGTGTAAAAGGGTGAAGAGTGTGTTGAATGCCTTTAATGAGGATACATATATCTCAGAAACTGAATATATTACAGAACTAAAATTTTGTATATGGGATCTCCTTTAAAAATAAAGAAACGCGTATTCTCGGAAAATCCAATGAAAGGGGGGGGAAGAATTCTAAAATTAATTGACTTAATTGTATGAGAATACATACATACAGTATAATAAAAACTAAAGTTGTTACGGACGTGAAAATTGGTATTTTGATCTCCTTTAAAAACAAAGAAATACGCGTTTTGTGGGGGAAACCATCTTGGGGGGCGGGAGTGGAAAGGAGTTGAATTCCTTTCATGAGGACACATAAATCAAAAACTGAAGAAGTTAGAGTCGTGATAATTGCTATTTAGAAGATCCTTTACTATTAAAGAAACAAGTATTTTTTGCCGGAAAATTCACTTAAGGGGGGTGGGGAGAAGTGTGAAAGGAAGTAAAAAAAGCGAATTATTTTTATGGGGATACTTATATCTCAAAACTCAAGGTAATAGACGTGAACATTGGGGTTTGGAATCTCCTTTAAACATAAAGAAACACTCCTTCTTTTAATTTTTTTTTGGGGGGGGGGTAAATAAACTTAACGGCGGTGGGGTGTAAAAGGAGGTGAGACCAATTGATTTTACTGTTCATAATGTACTTATAAGGAGCCTCCGTTGCTCAGGCGGCAGCGCGCCGGCCTCTCACAGCTGGGTTCCGTGGTTCAAATCCCGGTCACTCCATGTGACATTCGTGCTGGACAAAACAGAGGCGGGACAGGTTTTTCTCCGGATACTTCGCTTTTCCCTGTCATCATTCATTCCAGCAACACTGTCCAATATTTCATTTCATTTGTCATTCATCGATCATTGCCCCAGAGGAGTGCTTCGGCAGCCGGCACAATTCCTACTGTCGCCGCTAGATGGGGCTTTATTCATTCCATTCCTGACCCTGTCGAATGACTGGAAACAGGCTGTATATTTTCGATGTACTTATTCTGATCATAAACCGATCTTTTTAATCTTTCCTGGGTTCGTTTTCAACAGCTAACTTTTCCTTCGGAGAACGTTCTTATATTACAGTAGATTCTCCTGGCATATAAATAAAAATTTAAACACATTTGAAATAAACGATAGGAATGAGATTGACCGTCCAATTGTTCACCTCTATAATAAGGTCAATAATGCACGGAAGTATGTCATTCGTATCGCCAGAAATCCCGCACACTTGCCTACGCGCGACATTGGTGCTGGTCACATTCTCAACAATAACAATGGCAGCAGATGTAATTTACCGCCAAGTAGCGGTCTTGCATCTTGCTGTGGGGTCCAGAACATCTATAATAATAATAATAATAATAATAGTCTAATAATAATAATGTTCTGGACCGTCGTCAAATGTGCGGACCGCGGTGGAAACGGGTCCTGGTCGGGTAATGACTAAGAATGCAGTCTGGCCGCGGGTTCAGTACCGCCAAGGCACCCAAGACGACACCACGCCGGATCTCCTGAAGGATTTGTTCCATATTAAAAATGCTTATAAGAAAAGATGGCAAAGATTTAGGGACCCAACTGACAGGGTGGAATACCTGGACCTAGCCCGGGAAGTACGAAATCGATTGCTGGAAATAAAGATTGAAAAATGGGAGGAAACTTGCCATAATCTATTAGAAAACGAGTCAGATCGCGAATTTTGGCAGATTCTAGCAGAAAACGATTCAGATCGCGAATTTTGGCTGATTATATATCTGAAACAACATTCAATTATACATTTCAGTATAATACCGTAGCGAAGCACGGGTATCTTGCTAGTCTATATATATAAAATATCTTGTCCTGACTGACTGACTGACTGACTGACTGATTCATCATCGCCGAGCCAAAACTACTGGACATAAAGAGATGAAATTTTGGGGATATATTCATATTAAGACGTAGGTGCTCGCTAAGAGAGGATTTTTGGATATTCCTTCGCTAAGGGGGTGAAAACGGGGCTGAAATTTTAAAATGAGTTGCTCTATATCTCAAAACTTTAAAAGTTTACAGATGTAAAAATTGGTATTTAGAATCTTCTTTAAAAATAAGGAAACACGTATTTTTTTTGTTTTCAGAAAATCCCAATAGGAGGGGTGAAAAAGGGTGAAAATGGGGAAAAATGGGTTGAATGACTTTAATCAGGATACCGGTACCTATATCTCAGAAACTGAAGATATTACAGACCTGAAAATTGGTACTTTTGATCTCTTTTAAAAATAAAGAAACACGTAATTTTTTGTTTTTGGAAAATCCAATTAATGGGAGGGTGAAAAGGGGGTGAATTTTTAAAAAAAGGAATCTATATCTCCAAACTTTTAAAGTTTGCAGATGTAAAAATTGGTATTTAGAACCTTCATTAAAAATAAAGGAACACGTATTTTTTTGTTTTTGGAAAATCGCAATAGGAGGAGTGAAAAGGGGCTAAAAATTG